>NC_089222.1:53648618-53953641 GCF_963924675.1 Phocoena phocoena
GATTTATATCTTCTCTCCAAAAGCTTAGAACAAATTTAAGTTCATCTCTTTCTTTTCTTTGCTCTCACATTTCAGTGTGAATGGTGAACATATAAGTAGAAAATCTGGGAACCTATATTTGAGGTTTTTAAAGGATATTATGACATCATTCGTTCTTTACTTTATAATTAAAGTAAAGACTTTATAATTAAAGTCTCTATTTTTCACTTCAATAATTACATTTGTGAACCTAAGTCCAAGTTTTTTGAGCATTGGCATAGTTCTATCCCTTTCCTAAGAAGAGGGTCAGAGTCTGCATAAGGGCCTTACCATCTGCAAAAGGCAAACCAACTGGATGGAAGACAGAGTTGACCTAAGAAAACCAACTTAGATGTTCCAGAGACAACTTTCTATATTACTGAGGTCTAGTTTTTGCCCTGGACACTACGACTCTGATTGTTCACTAGGAGAGAAACTCAGATTCAGATCCTTTTAATGAGTGAGTAAGAGAAAAGTTAGGTACTCTGAGGATTTCCCAAGTACACCTACTCAAAATTGAGAGACCTACTCAAAACACGACTAACAGGGTACAGAAAATGCACACTCCTTACCTAACAGCTCAAATGTAGGTATCCCATAAAAGACATCTTTCTCCCTCAGTGTCCCATTCTTCCAGGACTCTTTTCCAAATCTCCCCACACATCCAATGGCATCACCCTCTGTCTTTCCCCCTATACCTAGAGTTCCATCTGGTGCCTTATCCAACTCTGGGTCCTGGGACCACAGCAAGGTCTACAGTCCAAGTCAGCCTGGTCCAATTAGCAAAACAGAGCTCCTGACATGTAGTTCAAAGGGACCTTAAACACAGGGAACTAGTTACAAATGTGTTGGAAAAGATGCACAGCCAAAATGGGTGATGAGAGAACCCTTAACGTTAGCAACAGCAGAAAGCTACTATCACCCCTCAGGCTGCAGGGATTTTAAAAAGAATATGAAATTACTAGAACCCTGGACTCAGGGATGCCTGATACAAACAAATACCACCAGGGGGTAAACTGAATGGTAAGCTGATACCACAAGAAAAGGCACAACCCGTTACGTTAAATATCTCCCAAGTCAGAGTACAAGAGGGAGAATAGAACTCTGGCTTCTCGATTTTGCCTTCCAATTTTCTGCCAATTCCCTCCATTGGCCAAACCCAGTGAAAACCAGCAGGGTTAATCCCTTGTGATACAGATCAGGAGAAGGCTGGCAATGGATCTGAGACCAAATACCCAATGACTGCCATAGTCCCCTTCTCATCCAGGACTGGAGATCAGGCAGGTATTTTATATCCTGTCTCCAGGAAGATGTCTGGGACCCACACAACCAGAATACCCTGGAGTAATATCTTTCATGAGCCTCTCTCTCTCTTTAAGTGACTGATTTTTCTCTCCCCAAGCAGCAACTGAGATATGCTGCAGAGCCTGACTTGTGGCAGTTGCTGAAGTCTCCTACCCAATTCTGCCAGCCAGGAACCACGACCTAATCACAGATGTGGAATCTACTCTCTCAGTGTAGAACTCAGCACCCTTATCTCCGGAGTAACTCTGAAGTCTTTGATGCCTTGTAGTGATTCACTGTGGAACTGGAGATCTTCCACTTCTTTCTCCAAGTCATATTGCATCTAATGGGGATAATCATCTTTAGCTGTCACAATAAAGATAACGAATTTTTAGTCATGATCTAACATAATAAAGGTTTATTTCTCATTTGCACAAAGACTGATGTGGGTCTGGATCTCTCCTCCATCTTTAAGCCAAGTTTTTAGGATTGCATGGCCTCCAAGGCAGCTCAGCACTGAGCTGCAGCTTCTGACAATCTCTAAGGAGACAGTCACTAAGGTCATTTACCAGCTTTGACAGGAGGCAAGATCCGAAGTCCACAAAGCTCTGCAGTTCTGGCACCTCAGCCAGGAACAAGAATGGAGTAACAGAGCAGAGACAGGGGACTGGCAGCCCAGATTCACTGGCACCAAGATTCAGAACTATCCAGCAGCATCAGGGTCCAAACCTTGGTCATGTCAGCCTAAATCTCTTGTCGAAATTGATGATTGTCCCCATTGATTCATATGTCGGGAGCATATCAACTACTTAGTCCTATCACTCACCCACCAGCCAAGCTGCTCAATGGTGCAGAGTCCACCCTGGCCATCACCTATGACTGATACTTCCTTTTAGAGATCAAGGCTGAGGCCATTTCAAAGCACATTGATACAACTTTTGGAACACAGATAAGTATATCATCAGGATTTCCCCTCTTCTTAGGGCACCTGGTGTTTTTGTTCAAGAGGTAACAACAAAATAAAAACATAAACAACCAGAATGGTGAGCTCTTTCTCCGTTACAATCATAAAATGTGAAGTAGCTCTCTGCGTTCCTCTACCCACAAATGATCTCTGACCTCTTGAGCAAGAACCAGTAGTTAGTAAATTGATTTTCTAGGGCGCCTACAATGTGCCCATGAAGCTGAGGTATAGACAATGACCTATGTCACCTATGTCAGTAAAAGCATGTAATGATTTCATTTGATTTGGGAAATAGCTCGGGTAATCCTTCATGAATAAATTATCTTGTATTATCTCTTAAGAAAGACTGAACTGAGTGGCCATAGGGAATGCTGTCCTGTCTCCTGACACGCAGACTCCTTGTATTTCATTTTTGACTTGTCCCGCATATGGCTATCACCCTCTTCTGGAGTGATTCCATTCTTCATTGAGATGGTATACTTTTTTTTCCTTATAGCACATATAAATATGCTGCTCCAGCATATTTATCAATGGGTTTTCTGATTCCGTGAAGCATCTGGCAATCTGATCTCTTAGTCTGCCTATTTGACTTTTTTTCATTTAAAGCCAGTGTTTAGTTTTTAGTCCAAGTGTTGCACTCATAGTGTTTAAAGACTCAAATAGTACTGAGTCATATAATGAAAAACAGCAGACAGCCACTATTATCAGGTTTTTCTCTCCAGAGACAATCAATTTCAACTCTTTTGACTAGTTTTATGTGTTATTTACCTTTATATTTATAAACATGCTTGTATTATTTCTTTTACTCTCCAACTTTCATTTTCAAAATTTTTGAAGCCCCAGAAGCATTTAAAGAATGGTACCTTTCACTGAGATTCACCAGTCATTAACATTTTGCAACAGTTGTTTATGCCTCTCTCTTTTGACTTAAGTATTTGGCTGTATGTTGCACATATTATGACACTTTACAACCAAATACTTAAGCAGATATATTCTAAAAAAAGGGTATGTTTGTTCCAAATGTCTTCCAGCTTTTGACAGTACTATTTAAGGAGCTCTCAGGCTCCATTAACACATCCGCAACTCAGAAATCAAACTGATGACCTAGTGGAATGTATCCATTGATCATTAGAGAATTTTTAATCCTATACTGCCTACTAGCACATACCTGGTACATCTACTTGACACCATAGAATTTGAATATAGTTCCCTGCATTCCTCTACCTATAATATTCTCTTCCATGGAAATTATAAGTTCCATTTGTACTGCTTTCCTTCAACCTTCAGTGCCACATCTGCTTTTTACATCCACTAATAATTTCCAGCTGACTTGTACAACTGGGGACCAAGGAGGACCTCAAACATACTTGTAACTGTATAAGAATGACATTAAGCAGCCACAGGCTCTGGTGTGAGATGGTCTTTGCGTCTTCTTGCAAATTCTACACTTACCTTCATCTTAAAAGCAGAATGATTTTCATTTTCCTTTTGTAATTTTTGGTGACCACATATCTCTCCTTGTCAGACTTCCCTTTTTGGCCAATAGAGATCCAAATCCTTTATAATGATGCTTGGTGAGAATGTTTTTCAAAGTCTATTTAACTTTCTTGAACAGGGAAAGCTTTTGTTTCTCTTTCTAGTGAGAACCCCTGCTTACTTACAACTTATAAAAGAGCAACCATTAGCTTTTCTTCACAATGATCCTTCTACTCCCAGAACTTTGGCGAAAGGTTTTTAGCTTGGCTTTTAAGTCTCCCCATTTATCTTTTATTTGTCTGCCTCTCTCTTTATGGGCCGAGACAGAAAGACAAAGTAGATCATCCCAAGCATTTCTCTACCAGAAGAATGATTTTCTAATTTTACTTTAACCAATAAGAGGAATGCCTTTTTGTATTGAACTACTATTTATTTTTTCTAATAGAAACCCAAATTTATCTCATCTTTCCTGAAGAGTGCTTCAGCTATGCAATTTATAAAGCTTCAGCTATGCAATTTATAAAGTTAAATATTTAATAATCCCCATAGCAAATACTGTAGACAGGATCAGAAACGACGGCTTTCTAAAACTAATACCTCCTAAAAGAAGGGATAAATCCTCAATTTATTTAGGAGTATAGCATATAGATCTCATTTACATGAAACTTGAAAGTCATTTAAACAGAGAACAAATGTAAAATTATCATAAGGGGAAATGGCAAATAGAACATTGATGAGTTCTAAATATTAATATTTACGATGAACACAGAGAAAACAACTTTAAAAGTGGACTTCACATGAAACACTTTACTTTTAACCTCACTGAATTACTTTGAAACTCTAGTATGAATTTCCAAAGTCATGTTTCTCGAAGTGTTTCCCACAGATCAACAGTATCAAAATTTCCAGAATTTGTGTTTAACCTACACATTCTTGATCTCTATCCTAGATGCTTTCCTGATGATTCTCACCCACACTAATGTTTGAGAACTATTATGAGAGAGAAGAGAAAGTAGAGTAATTATTTGAGAGAAAGGATTTTACAAACATAAAACATCAATGGTAACTATGAAAATGGCAATAAACATCCATGTCTTTGGAGATGAGTGTTAAAATATTATTTACTAAAGAAATTATGTGGTGTCCAGGTTGAAAACAATTAATCCTGAGTTGATCATTATTGAAGCTGGGTGATGGAAACACGGAGTCATTATTATCTTAGTTTTATATATTTTTAAAATTTCCCATACCACAAAGTCTTTTAACATGTTGGTATATAATGTTCCCAAAATAAGGAACAGACATTGGCCGTAGGGTGACCTATTTTTTTTCACATGATGAACTAAAAAATATTAATCCCACATGCCCTGAAATCAGTTAGTGTACATCTGGCATTTAATCTAATTTCAACTGAGCTATATCTGATTGAACACATGCAAATTTGTCTTTGAAAGTATTTTTTCTTTTTAAAACAACATTCTAGATTATAACAGTCATTTAAAATTATGTTTTTTACTTTCTCAACATTTCTCATAGTGTTTCCAGCAAGACTTACTAATTATTACTACTCTGATGTAACATCACCTTTCATTTTCTGATCTTTTTCTTTCCCACATGACCTTGTCTCTCTTGAAGAATAAAACTCTTACTTTGGAAAAGCAACTTTAATATCTGGGATCAGTGGAAACGGTCATGTCTCATTTATTAATGTGTTGGACTCTTTGTCCCTTCAGTCTTTTTTGATCTGAAGAAAACTAACTTCATTTTTATCTACTAGCCCCAAATACTCTGAGGTATTGAACTCTTAGCCTCTCTATGCCCAGCAGCTGCTTTTTAAAGGACTAAACTCTTCCTAGATTGGTTTGTACAAGTAAAACAATTTGAAGTACATCTATAAGTTTTACGAGATCAATAGACTAGCCTACACAGGAGATGGCAGAATGGTACTGAGACTTGTCCAAGCCACAACTTTCTTTCAAACAGCTCAACAGTCTACAGACATCAGCAAGATTGAACTAATCAATACCTCCCAGCTTCTGCCAGTCGCACTGCTGTGTAGAGAAATAGCAGTTGATTAGCTTAATCAAAGTCAAGGTTGGAACAGTCTACAGCCATGAATATAGAAATAGCTCATGACTTAAAAAAAAAAAAAAGCATTATTATGAAACTATGTTTAACCTTTACATCCAGTGACATTTTTTTTTTTTTTTGGCGGTACGCGGGCCTCTCACTGTTGTGGCCTCTCCCGTTGCGGAGCACAGGCTCCGGACGTGCAGGCTCAGCGGCCATGGCTCACGGGCCTAGCCGCTCCATGGCAAGTGGGATCCTCCCGGACCGGGGCACGAACCCGTGTCCCCTGCATCGGCAGGCGGACTCTCAACCACTGTGCCACCAGGGAAGCCCCAGTGACATTTTTAAAGAAGAAGGGAGATTAAAAAGAAGGAATTAAGAGGAAAAGAGTTTAAATGGTAGAAAATATTGCTTGAAAATCAATTAACTTCTTGTTAACGAAGACACAGCTAAGCTGTTTGGGGGGAACACACTGCCTCTCATGTTGTCGGTGGAGCATGTTGGCTGTGCTTAATCAGTACTGAATGGTGATGACCTGGGCTTCTGCAAATGCTAAATCATTTCTAGCCAAAAATATGCTGTCTTCATAAACAAGCAAAACTAAATTCTATTGTTTACGAGTTCAATCGTTGGTGTGAAAATTATCAAATAAAACAAAGAAGTGATTACCATAGAAGCTGGAACTGTGGTTACTTCTAAGGGGAAGAAAGAGAGTTGTCATTGGGAAAGGGGACACAGGGGTTCGGGGGTGCGGACAACATTCTCTTACTTGAACTGAGAGGTCGCTACACAGATGTTGGTGTATACAATAATTCAACTACTTATGTTTTATGCCTTTTAAAATGTATTTTGTATTTTACAATTTTTCTTAAATGTGTAAATAAAACAACTACCTAAGCTAGTGTGATTTATACATCTGGTTTGCTAACAATGGTTCTGACCAATCTGGAACAGGAACCAACCAGAATTTTCAAGAGGAAATTCCACCGTTTAAGAATATTATGTAGGAAATTCCCTGGTGGTGCAGTGATTAAGAATATGCCTGCCGACAGGGCTTCCGGGAAGACGGCGGAAGACTAAGGCGCGGAGATCACCTTCCTCCCCACAAATACACCAGAAACACATCTACAGGTGTAACAACTCCTACAGAATACCTACTGAATGCTGGCGGAAAACCTCAGACCTCCCAAAAGGCAAGAAACACCCCCCCACGTACCTGGGTAGGGCAAAATTAAAAAGAATAAACAGAGACAAAAGGATACGGACGGGACCAGCACCAGAGGGAGGGAGGTGTGAAGGAGGAAAGGTTCCCACACACTAGGAAGCCCCTTCGCAGGCAGAGACTGCGGGTGGCGGAGGGGGAAAGCTTCGAAGCCGCGGGGGAGACCACAGCAACAGGGGTGCGGAAGCCAAAGCGGAGAGATTCCCGCACAAAGGATCAGGGCCGACCGGCACTCACCAGTCCGAGAGGCTTGTCTGTTCACCCGCCAGGGCTGCAGGGCTGGGAGTTGAGGCTTCGGAGCGCAGGGAGAGGACTGGGGCTGGCGGCGTGAACACAGCCTGCAGGGAGTTACTGCGCCACGGCTAGCCGGGAGGGAGTCCGGGGAAAAGTCTGGAGCTGCCGAAGAGGCAAGAGACTTTTTCTTCCCTCTTTGTTTCCTGGTGCGCGAGGAGAAGGGATTAAGAGCGCTGCTTAAAGGAGCTCCAGAGACGGGCGCGAGCCGCGGCTAAAAGTGCGGACCCCAGAGACGGGCATGAGACGCTAAGGCTGCTGCTGCCGCCACCAAGAAGCCTGTGTGCGAGCACAGGTCACTATCCACACCCCCTTCTGAGAAGCCTGTGCAGCCTGCCACTGCTAGGTTCCCGGGATCCAGGGTCAACTCCCGCAGGAGAACGCACGGCACGCCTCACGCTATTGCAACGTCACGCCGTCCTCTGCCGCCGCAGGCCCGCCCCGCACTCTGTGCCCCTCCCTCTCCCCGCGGCCTGAGTGAGCCAGAGCTCCCGAATCAGCGGCTCCGTTAACCCCGTCCTGTCTGAGCGAAGAACAGACGCCCTCCGGCGACCTGCACGCAGAGGCGGGGCCAAATCCAAAGCTGAGCCCCTGGGAGCTGTGAGAACAAAGAAGAGAACGGGAAATCTCTCCCAGCAGCCTCAGAAGCAGCGGATTAAAGCTCCACAATGAACTTGATGTACCCTGCTTCTGTGGAATCCATGAGTAGACAGAGAATCATCCTAAATTAAGGAGGTGGACTTTGAGAGCAACATTTATGATTTTTTCCCCTTTTCCTCTTTTTCTGAGTGTGTATGTGTATGCTTCTGTGTGAGATTTTGTCTGTATAGTTTGCTTCCACCATTTGTCCTAGGGTTCTATCCGTCCATTTTGTTTTGTTTTTTAATTTTTTTAATAACTTTTTTATTGTAATAACTTTATTATAAATTATTTTATTTAACTTTATCTTCTATTTTTCTTTTATCCTTCCTTCCCTCCTTCCTTCCTTCCTCCCTCCCTCGCTCCCTCCCTCCTTTCTTTCTTTCGTTCTTTCTTTCTTTCTACTTCTACTAATTCTTTCTTTCTACTTTTTCTCCCTTTTATTCTGAACCGTGTGGATGAAAGGCTCTTGGTGCTGCAGCCAGGAGTCAGTGCTGTGCCTCTGAGATGGGAGAGCCAACTTCAGGACACTGGTCCACAAGAGACCTCCCAGCTCCACATAATATCAAATGGCAAAAATCACCCAGAGCTTTCCATCTCAACACCAGCACCCAGCTTCACTCAACGACCAGAAAGCTACAGTGCTGGACATCCTATGCCAAACAACTAGCAAGACAGGAACACAACCCCACCCATTAGCAGAGAGGCTGCCTAAAATCATATTAAGTCCACAGACACCCCAAAACACACCAACAGACGCGGACCAGCCCACCAGAAAGATAAGATCCAGCCTCATCCACCAGAACACAGGCACTAGTCCCCTCCACCAGGAAGCCTACACAACCCACTGAACCAACCTTAGCCACTGCGGACAGACACCAAAAACAACGGGAACTATGAACTTGCAGCCTGCAAAAAGGAGACCCCAAACACAGTAAGATAAGCAAAATGAGAAGACAGAAAAACACACAGCAGATGAAGGAGCAAGATAAAAATGCACCAGACCTAACACATGAAGAGGAAATAGGCAGTCTACCGAAAAAGAATTCAGAATAATGAGAGTAAGGATGATCCAAAATCTTGGAAATAGAATGGACAAAATGCAAGAAACATTTAACAAGGACCTAGAAGAAATAAAGATGAAAAAAGCAATGATGAACAACACAATAAATGAAATGAAAAGTACTCTAGATGGGATCAATGCAGAATAACTGAGGCAGAAGAACGGATAAGTGACCTGGAAGATAAAATAGTGGAAATAGCTACTGCAGAGCACAATAAAGAAAAAAGAATGAAAAGAGCTGAGGACAGTCTCAGAGACTTCTGGGACAACATTAAACGCACCAACATTCGAATTACAGGGGTTCCAGAAGAAGAAGAGAAAAAGAAAGGGACTGAGAAAATATTTGAAGAGATTATAGTTGAAAACTTCCCTAATATGGGAAAGGAAATAGTTAATCAAGTCCAGGAAGCACAGAGAGTCCCATACAGGATAAATCCAAGGAGAAATACACCAAGACACATATTAATCAAGCTGTCAAATATTAAATACAAAGAAAGCAGCAAGGGAAAAACAACAAATAACACACAAGGGAATCCCCATAAGGTTAACATCTGATCTCTCAGCAGAAACCCTGCAAGCCAGAAGGGAATGGCAGGACATACTGAAACTGATGAAGGAGAAAACCTGCAACCAAGATTACCCTACCCAGCAAGGATCTCATTCAGATTTGTTGGAGAAATTAAAACCTTTACAGACAAGCAAAAGCTGAGAGAGTTCAGCACCACCAAACCAGCTTTACAACAAATGCTAAAGGAACTTCTCTGGGCAAGAAACACAAGAGAAGGAAAAGACCTATAATAACGAACCCAAAACAATTTAGAAAATGGGAATAGGAACATACATATCGATAATTACCTTAACTGTAAATGGACTAAATGCTCCCACCAAAAGACACAGATTGGCTGAATGGATACAAAAAAAATACCCATATATTTGCTGTCTACAAGAGACCCACTTCAGACCTAGAGAGACACACAAACTGAAAGTAAGGGGATGGAAAAAGATATTTCACGCAAATGGAAACCAAAAGAAAGCTGGAGTAGCAATTCTCATATCAGACAAAATAGACTTTAAAATAAAAACTATTAAAAGAGACAAAGAAGGACACTACATAATGATCAAGGGATCGATCCAAGAAGAAGATATAACAATTGTAAATATTTATGTACCCAACATAGGAGCACCTCAATACATAAGGCAAATACTAACAGCCATAAAAGGGGAAATCAACAGTAACACAATTATAGTAGGGAACTTTAACATCCCACTTTCACTAATGGACAGATCATCCAAAATGAAAATAAATAAACACAAGCTTTAAATGATGCCTTAAACAAGATGGACTTAATTGATATTCATAGGACATTCCATCCAAAAACAACAGAATACACATTTTCCTCAAGTGCTCATGGAACATTCTCCAGGATAGATCATATCTTGGGTCACAAATCAAGCCGTGGTAAATTTAAGAAAATTGAAATTGTATCAAGTATCTTTTCTGACCACAATGCTATGAGACTAGATATCAATTACAGGAAAACATCTGTAAAACATACAAACACATGGAGGCTAAACAATACACTACTTAATAAGAAAGTGATCACTGAAGAAATCAAAGAGGAAAACAAAAAATACCTTTTTTGATTTGTTTCTGGCATACCTAGAAACAAATGACAATGGAGACACGACAACCCAACATCTACGGGATGCAGCAAAAGCAGTTCTAAAAGCAGTTCAAAAAAGAAGTTTATAGCAATACAATCCTACCTTAAGAAACAGGAAACATCTCGAATAAACAACCTAAACTTGCACCTAAGCGATGAGAGAAAGAAGAACAAAAAAACCCCAAAGTTAGCAGAAGGAAAGAAATATAAAAATCAGATCAGAAATAAATGAAAAAGAAATGAAGGAAACGATAGCAAAGATTAATAAAACTAAAAGCTGGTTCTGTGAGAAGACAAACATAATTGATAAACCATTAGCCAGACTCATCAAGAAAAAAAGAGAGAAGACTCAAATCAATAGAATTAAAAGTGAAAAAGGAGAAGTAACAACTGACACTGCAGAAATAAAAAAAATCATGAGAGATTACTACAAGCAGCTCTATGCCAATAAAATGGACAACCTGGAAGAAATGAACAAATACTTAGAAATGCACAACCAGCCAAGACTGAATCAGGAAGAAATAGAAAATATGACCAGACCAATCACAAGCACTGAAATTGAAACTGTGATTAAAAATCTTCCAACAAACAAAAGCCCAGGACCAGATGGCTTCACAGGCGAATTCTATCAAACATTTAGAGAAGAGCTAACACCTATCCTTCTCAAACTCTTCCAAAATATAGCAGAGGTAGGAACACTCCCAAACTCATTCTACGAGGCCACCATCACCCTGATACCAAAACCAGACAAGGATGTCACAAAGAAAGAAAACTACAGGCCAATATTCCTGATTCACATAGATGCAAAAATCCTCAACAAAATACTAGCAAACAGAATCCAACAGCACATTAAATGGATCACACACCATGATCAAGTGGGGTTTATTCCAGGAATGCAAGGATTCTGCATTATACGCAAATCAATCAACGTGTTACACCATATTAACAAATTGAAGGAGAAAAACCATATGAGCATCTCAATAGATGCAGAGAAAGCTTTCGACAAAATTCAACACCCATTTATGATAAAAACCCTGGAGAAAGTAGGCATAGAGGGAATGTTCCTCAACATAATAAAGGCCATATATGACAAACCCACAGCCAACATCATCCTCAGTGGTGAAAAACTGAAAGCAGTTCCACTAAGATCAGGAACAAGACAAGGTTGCCCACTCTCACCACTTTTATTCAACATAGTTTTGGAAGTTTTAGCCACAGCAATCAGAGAAGAAAGGGAAATAAAAGGAATCCAAATTGGAAAAGAAGAAGTAAAGATGTAACTGTATGCAAATGAGATAATACTATACATAGAGATTCCTAAAGATGCTACCAGAAAACTACTAGAGCTTATAAATGAATTTGTAAAGTAGCAGGATACAAAATTAATGCACAGAAATCTCTGGCATTCCTATACACTAATGATGAAAAATCTGAAAGTGAAATCAAGAAAACACTCCCATTTTCCATTGCAACAAAAAGAATAAAATATCTAGGAATAAACCTACGTAAGGAGACAAAAGACCTGTATGCAGAAAACTATAAGACACTGATGAAAGAAATTAAAGATGATACAAATAGATGGAGAGACATACCATGTTCTTGGATTGGAAGAATCAACATTGTGAAAATGACTCTACTACCCAAAGCAATCTACAGATTTAATGCAATCCCTATCAAACTACCACTGGCATTTTTCACAGAACTAGAACAAAAAATTTCACAATTTGTATGGAAACACAAAAGACCCCGAATAGCCAAAGCAATCTTGAGAATGAAAACTGGAGCTGGAAGAATCAGGCTCTGTGACTTCAGACTATACTACAAAGCTACAGTAATCAAGACAGTATGGTACTGGCACAAAAACAGAAAGATAGATCAATGGAACAGGATAGAAAGCCCAGAGATAAACCTACGCACATATGGTCATCTTATCTTTGATAAAGGAGGCACGAATGTACAGTAGAGATTGGACAGCCTGTTTAATAAGTGGTTCTGGGAAAACTGGAAAGGTACATGTAAAAGTATGAGATTAGATCACTCCCTAACACCATACACAAAAATAAGCTCAAAATGGATTAAAGACCTAAATGTAAGGCCAGACACTATCAAACTCTTAGAGGAAAACATAGGCAGAACACTCTATGACATAAATCACAGCAAGATCCTTTTTGACCCACCTCCTAGAGAAATGGAAATAAAAACAAAAATAAACAAATGGGACCTAATGAAACTTAAAAGCTTTTGCACAGCAAAGGAAGCCATAAACAAGACCAAAAGACAACCCTCAGAATGGGAGAAAACATTTGCAAATGAAGCAGCTGACAAAGGATTAATCTCTAAAATTTATAAGCAGCTCATGCAGCTCAATATCAAAAAACAAACAACCCAATCCAAAAATGGGCAGAAGACCTAAATAGACATTTCTCCAAAGAAGATATACAGACTGCCAACAAACACATGAAAGAATGACAAACATCATTAATCATTAGAGAAATGCAAATCAAAACTACAATGAAATATCATCTCACTCCAGTCAGAATGGCCATCATCAAAAAATCTAGAAACAATAAATGCTGGAGAGGGTCTGGAGAAAAGGGAACCTTCTTGCACTCTTGGTGGGAATGTAAATTGATACAGCCAGTGTGGAAAACAGTATGGAGGTTCCTTAAAATACTAAAAATAGGACTATCACACATCCCAGCAATCCCACTGCTGGGCATATACCTTGACAAAACCATAATTCAAAAAGAGTCATGTACCAAAATGTTCATTGCATCTCTATTTACAATAGCCCGGAGATGGAAACAACCTAAGTGTCCATCATCGGATGAATGGATAAAGAAGATGAGGCACATATATACAATGGAAGATTACTCAGCCATAAAAAGAAGCGAAATTGAGCTATTTGTAATGAGGTGGATAGACCTAGAGTCTGTCATACAGAGTGAAGTAAGTCAGAAAGAGAAAGACAAATACCGTATGCTAACACATATATATGGAATTTAAGGGAAAAAAATGTCATGAATAACCTAAGCGTAAGACAGGAATAAAGACACAGACCTACTAGAGAATGGACTTGAGGATATGGGGAGGGCGAAGGGTAAGCTGTGACAAAGGGAGAGAGAGGCATGGACATATATACACTACCGAACGTAAGTTAGATAGCCAGTGGGAAATAGCCACATAGCACAGGGAGATCAGCTCAGTGCTTTGTGACTGCCTGGAGGGGTGGGATAGGGAGGGTGGGAGGGAGGGAGATGCAAGAGGGAAGAGATATGGGAACATATGTATATGTATAACTGATTCACTTTGTCATAAATCAGACACTAACACACCATTGTAAAGCAATTATACTCCAATAAAGATGTAAAAAAAAAAAGAATCTGCCTGCCAATACCAGGGTTGAAGCCCTGGTCCAGGAAGATCCCACATGCTGTTGAGCAGCAAAGCCCGTGCGCCACACCTTCTAAGCCTGTACTCTAGAGCCCACGAGCCACAACTACTGAGCCCATGTGCCACACTACTGAAGTCTGCACACTGAGAGCCCATGCTCCACAACAAGAGAAGCCACCATAACGAGAAGCCGGTGCACTGCCAAGAAGAGTAGACCCCACTTGCGGCAGCGAGAGAAAGCCTGCACACAGCAACAAAGACCCAATGCAGCCAAAAATTAAAAATTAATTAATTTTAAAAATAATAATATTATATACAGGGAGTTCCCTAGTGGGGAAGGATTAGGCCTAGTGGGGCCTAGTGGTTAGGATTCTGGGCTTTCACTGACAAGACCCAGGTTCAATCCCTGGTTGGAAAACTGAGATCCCACAAGCCAGATGGTATGGCCAAAAAAATAAGAAAAGAAAAAGAATATTATGTAGTGAGAAATATTATGTGTTTATGTATGTATGTACACATGCACATTTTTGTACATGGTTTTATTTCTTCAGTAAAGATGTACCTGCAGCAACATTTCTGACATCTGGTGAAATCTAGAGGAGTCCACTTTTGGCTAATATTTGAGACTGAACATTTTTGGTTTGAGTATGAATAGCCTCAAAATCTTTTCTCAGCTTTATATTCTTTCATAATACAACCTCACATTTCTTAATCTTCTCCTCTAGACTGTCTTCAATAAGGTCTCCCAGACAAAAGACCTGTATGCAGAAAGCTATAAGACACTGATGAAAGAAATTAAAGATGATACAAACAGATAGAGAGATATACCATGTTCCTGGATTTGGAAGAATCAACATTGTGAAAATGACTATACTACCCAAAGCAATCTACAGATTCAATGCCATCCCTATCAAACTACCAATGGCATTTTCACAGAACTAGAACAAAAAATTTCACAATTTGTATGGAAATACAAAAGACCCTAAATAGCCAAAGCAATCATGTGAATGAAAAACAGAGCTGGAGGAATCAGGCTCCCTGACTTCAGACTATACTACAAAGCTACAGTAATCAAGACAATATCGTACTGGCACAAAAACAGAAATATGGATCGATGGAATAGGACAGAAAGCCCAGAAATAAACCCACACACCTATGGTCACCTTATTTTTGATAAAGGAGGCAAGAATATACAATGGAGAAAAGACAGCCTCTTCAATAAGTGGTACTGGGAAAACTGGACAGCTACATGTAAAAGAATGAAATTAAAACACTCCCTAACACCATACAGAAAAACAAATTCAAAATAGATTAAAGACCTAAATGTAAGTCTAGACACTATAAAACTCTTAGAGGAAAACATAGGCAGAACACTCTACGACATAAATCACAGCAAGATCCTTTTTGACCCACTGCCTGGAGAAAGGGAAATAAAAACAAAAATAAACAAATGGGACCTAATGAAACTTCAGAGCTTTTGCACAGCAAAGGAAACCATAAACAAGACCAAAAGACAACCCTCAGAATGGGAGAAAATATTTGCAAATGAAGCAACTGACAAAGGATTAATCTCCAAAATATACAAGCAGCTCATGCAGCTCAATATCAAAAACACAAACAACCCAATCCAAAAATGAGCAGAAGACCTAAATAGACATTTCTCCCAAGAAGATATACAGATTGCCAACAAACACATGAAAGGATGCTCAACATCACTAATCATTAGAGAAATGCAGTGTACACTAGCTTTCATTCAGAGCTACTTCTGGAATAAAACAGAAGACCCTTCTGGAGCCTAGGTTCAATTTACCAAAGGAAAATGAGGGATTTTAGGGTATGGACTGTGCCCAGGCAAAGGAGTAAATGTTACCACTCCAGTCCCTTTAGGAAGGTGCTGCCTGCTCTGTGCACTTGACTGTGTGAGCTGAACCAAACCTTGGCACAAGAGATCTAGAACTCTTGGAACCCAGACATCCATGAAGTAGCCACGGTAATCCTTACTTAAATATTTGAAAAATCCTTAGAGAAAAATTCTACTTTCCCAATATAAGACCACAGTAAATTATTGTAAACAGTTTACTTGGAAGACAAAATATTTGTCTGAACCGTCAGTGGAAAGACAAATTACAATAAGGGCTCTTGGTGGTGTAATGTTGGGAACTACTGCTCTAGGGAACAGAGATTTAGGCCATTTGTATACTGCTCAGAAACTAACATATACGAGAACTCTATAAATATTAACAACTACCTTTCAGAAGTGACATTGTGGTGAGTAGCTGATACTTTGAAAGCGATTAACAAGGATTCCGAAAATAAATTTTTGATCTTATGCCATTACAGAATGATAGTGCAAGGAGATTCCATACAACATCAACTGAAGCTTATAATACTACTGTGTTACAGGCCCTAAGAGATTTGGAAGAAACTGATATACCAATTACTTTAGTGCTGGCAATGAAATTTGTTTATGAATGGATGTACTTTGTTGTTGTTAGGGATTTGTTGGTTTGTTTTAGGAAATAAGGTACTTCTGCTTTTCTTCTCAAGGCTGAATGACATGTTTCATAAAACACACACTGAACAGATATATTCCTAACAGTTTGTCTGTAAAATATGCCCTTGAATGACATGAGTTCAACTGGCATATTTGCCACATCTTTGAGATGAGAAATGTTGCAGACATTGCTTAACTTCTCTGAACTTCTGACTCATGAGGATAATAATATGGAGTTGAAAAAAAAAAGACATGTGAAAGCATTTTGCAAACTGTAAGGGCGAAATTTTATAAAGGACCACAAAAAAAAATTCTTTCATAATATGACCTCACATTTCCTTCCATAAGGTTCCCCAGTCAAATTAGTTAGGACACTTGGCGCTCTTGTTTTGGTACTCTATGGAACCATTGTTTTCCCCCACGAACTTCTGTTACATTATTAAGTATGCTATTATTCTGGTCAGGTTCAAGAGAGAATTATTGGCATGATTTATCACCCAGACAGCATGTGTTAATTACATCTGAGTCAAAAAAATTTCAATTCCTTAAATACAGCTGGGAATCTCTATTTGTGATTAGTAGGAATAAAGGCTTGCCAAATCTAGACAAGTAAAAATTAAACATAAGGCAAAGAATATATAGGTGTAGACAAAAGTCTTTTCTGGTGACAGAAAAACACTTTCATGTAAATAAATTTATGATTGTATGAGTATATAAATATTAGATGAAATATGCAAAACCTTAAAAATTAACATTAAAGCAAATTATCTTTGAAATCTGTTCAAAGCAAACTGAAATATAATATCACATATTGGTTTTACAAGTTTAAAACTGCTTTGGTTGCTGTAGGCTGACTGTTATGCAGTGAGCGATTGATTTATATGAATTCTCCAGACTTCTTCCTTTTATCTTTTCCTCTGGCGCACTGTCTGCCCCTAAACTTCTTCTAAAAATTTTCCCGTCTTTTATTTCACTGAGAGAAACAACAACAAAAAAACAATATAACATTCAGAGAATTAAAGGGTCAGCTACCTGCTTTATTTGAACAGAGGCTTATGCTCAAATGTGCTGCTTCTCTAGAGCACTAAAATTACTAAAATCCATATTGCCCTTGAAGAGGAAAATAAAATAAAACAGTTGCAAATAGGTTGAAAACAGACAATTCCTGTGTTAGCTGCTCCAGGGATATGGTAGGAGATTGACTTTTTTTTTTTTTTGGTTGCGTTGGGTCTTTGTTGCTATGCACGGGCTTTCTCTAGTTGCGGTGAGCGGGGGCTACTCTTCGTTGCAGTGCATGGGCTTCTCATTGCGGTGGCTTCTCTTGTTGCGGAGCATGGGCTCTAGGCATTCGGGCTTCAGTAATTGGGGCACAAGGGCTCAGTAGTTGTGGTTGCTCCGCGGCATGTGGGATCTTCCCGGACCAGGGCTCAAACCCGTGTCACCTGCATTGGCAGGCAGATTCTTAACCACTGCGTCACCAGCGAAGTCCTGGAAATTGACTTTTGTAATGAAGTGTTATGCATGCCTTCAAACATGGGTTACTTGTTGTGCTTCCTAGGGTTAAGACATGGATGTCACTCTCTCCTTTCAAACCCTCATGCTTCTTAAAATTGTGCTGGCTTTCTGAATTCAACATTTATGGCATACAATTATTCCTGGCACATATGTTTATTGATTGGTGATGTTAGAACACACGTGACACCACTAATATTTAAATCCATTAACTTATTCACAGATTCAGCAAACATTCAGCAAACCATAAGCCACCAAATCACTGAGCTAGGCACTGTGAAGACTAGATGAGAATGTGCCTTCAATGTACTCTCAATCCAGGCTGCTGTGTGCAGTTGTATAAGCAACTATCAGAATGGAATGTGATATGTATATTATAGAGATGGGCATGGGATGCTACAGAGAAGAGAGGAGTTGCTAAATGTCCCATAGGCATACAGATTTAAAAAGCAATTATCATGAAAGCCATACACTAAAATATTCATTTAAAAGTCTAGCACGAATAGGTGGAAATTAAACAACATACCCTTGAATAATCAATGGATTAAAAAAAGAAATCAAAAGAGGAATTAGAAAATATCTTGAGACAAATAAAAATGAAAACACAACATACCAAAACTTATGGGATGCAGCAACAGTAGTATTAAAAGAGAAGTTTATAGCAATAAACATCTACATTAAAAAGAAGAAAGATCTCAAATAAAAAACCTAACTTTACACCTCAAGGAACTAGAAAAAGAAGAATAAACTAAGTCCCATGTTAGCAGAAGGAGGGAAACAATTAAAAACTCGGGCAGAAATAAATGAAATAGAGAATAGAAAAACAATAGAAAAAAATCAATAAAACTGAGTTGATTTTTTGAAAAGGTAAGAAAAATTGACAAATCTTTAATTAGACTTACTAAGTAAAAGGAAGTTGTCTATCAAGCCATAAAACGACATGGAGGAAATTTTAATGCATATTGTTAAGTGAAAGAAGCCAGTCTAAAAAGGCTACATACTGTATGATTCCGACTGTATGAAATTCTGAAAAAGGCAAAGCTAAGGAGACAGTAAAAAAGATCAGTGGTTTCCAAGGGTTGAGGGGAAGGGAGGGATAAATAGATGCATCACAGGGGATTTTTATGGCAGAGAAACTATTCTGTGTGATACTGTAATGATGGACACATGACATTATGCATTCGTCAAAACCATAGACTGTACAACACAAAGAGTAAACCCTAATGTAAACCGTGGACTTTAGTTAATAATAATGCATCAGTATTTGTTCATCGATGTTACAAATGTACCACACTAATGCAAGATATTCATAATAGGGGAAACTGGGAGTAGAGGAGGCATGAAAAACTGTCTGTACTTTCTGGGGAATTTTTCTGTAAACCTGAAACTACTAAAAAATAAAGTCTATTTTAAAAAAAGAAAGAAAATGGGTAAAATTAATTTTAATAATATACTCAATTTTACAGTTCCAAAGTATTATTTCGACATGTAATCAATATTTTTTAAGTATCAAGAAAATTTTATACTTTTGTTCACACTAAATATTTGTAATCCATTAGACAAATTTCAAGTCTAATAAAGTCAAATTAATAGTCACATCTGGCTAATAGCTACCATAGTTGACAGTGCAGGTGTAGATTAATTATGTCTTAATTGTTAGGATAGAGGTGTTTACGGATATAATAAAAGTGGGGGGAGGGGTATTTAAGGCAACCTCTGTGGGACAAGAAAGGCTTCAGAGTGAGGAGAGGGCTGAGTTGGGAATTGAAGGAGTCAGGAATTATCTATTAAGCACAAAACACCAGGCAGAGCCAAGGCAAGGGTCAAGGGTAAGCCCTGACTGACTCAGTCAGTAAAGATATAATAAGCCACAGTTAGATCCAGGAAGCTTATTACTTACACTGACAGTGAAAGAAAGAATAACTAAAAATACCAATTCCCTGGGTCTTTGTCCTACACACCAAAAAGGGTGACAGGAAAACAAAAAGGTGCTGGTTGACTGCTGTATGAGTTGTGGGATAACCTACTGCTGAAGACTCAATTCTAGACTGTGGCTAAGTGGTGTTATACAGCTGTTCTCTGAAGGAGATAGGACAGAAAGCCTCATACTTCATCAGAGGTGATGAGAAACTGTCTCCCAACAGCCTCCCAGGGAAATAGGGTAGAAAGTGAGAGATGACCTCATAGCTTCTTCTCACAAGCCTCTCATCCTTTCAAGTCCTGGAAAGAACAAAAGACATTCTGCCAAGACTCAGATTAGCTGTGGCTCAAGCTTTTGCCTGCATGATCTATGTGGATATGTGCAAGGTTGCCAGGGAGCCATGGCAGAGATATTCCCCTACATTACTGAGAAAGAGAAAGAAGAGAGGACATCTAAGAAAATATAACAGCATGCAGAAAGGCAAAAGGGTGCAGCCTCTGGTTAGAATTCGATGTCATGTGGCAGAAATATGACAGAGGAGACTTGAAATTTAGGCACAGATTAACCTTGACAGGTCTTGTAAATCCTAATGAGAGTTTTCTACCTAAAGGAGTTTCAGGAGAGAAGGACTGGATCACATTTAGATATTAGAAAGGACCCTCTGACAGCAGTGTAAAGGAGGACTGAAATGGACCTGGACTGGAGGTGAAGCTGGGGCTGCTAGAATAGACATCTTGGGGACCAGTGAGAGCAAACCATCATCAGTTTGCATACTATCCTTTTATGGTTGAAAAGAAACACTCACCAATCCATAGAACGCTGTCCCCATAAGTAGGCAAGGAAGGCAAAGGGCTCAATGCCACATGCCCCCTGTTCCATTTGTCAGTAATCCAATTCTGCCGCCTTCCTTTTGATGTTGTAAATTTCGATCTTGTCAGGATTGCTTCCTCCCCATTTTTTGCTAAATGGAATTCCATCACTTGGTCTTGAAAAATGAGAGTCTGAAAGACTGGTGAAAAAGCTTTCAGGAAGACATGAAGGAAACACTGTTGTGTGTTCCCTTACCCTACAGAAAAGCTCTTACTATTATGTGTCATGAAAATGTTATTGCTAATAGAGTACTCTGGCAAACATCCAGAATCCTAATCTTGGTCTGCCTGCCCATGCCCTAGACCTTTGCTAAAATGTCTCCTTCTCACTGCAGCCTTTTCTGACCACTTGATTTAAAATTGTAATCTTCCCGGGCCCCCCGGCAACATATTCCATTTCCCTGCAATGCTTTATCATCATCTAACATTTATTTTACTTATTTTATTTTCTGTTTATTTCCACTAAAATATAAGCTCCATGAGCTCCTGAGTACTGTATTCCCAGTACTGTAATAACTGGCCACATGGTTATTAAATTTTCAAAAAAAGTATATATATCTTGTGATTCCATTTATATGAAGCTCCAAAACAGGAAAAAATATTTAATGATGAATAAATAATTAATTATTTATACTCATTATTTAAAACGAATAATTATTTTAAAATAATAATTATTTTAAAATTATTTAATGATTATTTAATGATGATAGACAATAGTGATGACCTTTGTGGAAGGGGATAATAACAGGTAGAGGGTATGAGAGGTGCTAATATTATCTTGATTCTAGTAGTGGTTACACAGATGTGTGCTGTGTTCTTATGACTTCTGTACTTTTCTTTATCTGTTATATGTCAACTAAAAGTTTATCTAAGGAAGTTGGGAAGAAGACACATCTGCCTAGCAGCTGCTTTTTCTGTCTTTCTGCTTTTTTGTGCTTGGGGTTTTTGTCTTTATTGCATCACCATTTCTACATGGCTGCTCCCCCTTGAGGCATTACTTCTGTGTTCCCAGCAGGGAAAGGACTGAAAAGTGAAGGGGTGAAGGGCTTTCTCTTGGTGAGATTCTGCTTTTCATTATGAAAGAAAGCCTTCCTGGGGACTTATGCTTACCTGTCACTGGGTTACATGGTTAATCCTGTGGTAGGTGTTCAGCTTTGCAGCCTCTATACTAGAGAGATATTAGACGTGGGTTTTTCAGGAATCAACTTATATTATCTCTACTTATCGAAAAGAAATTTGAGGACAATGTGAATATGAGTATTTGTAATGTAAATGTAATGTAAAAGGAAAATACCAGGACCCCAAACACTTCAAAGCACACATCATTAACTAACCCCATATTTGTAGTATATATATTAGACCCCAAAGCTCCTTCATGCTCTTTACTTCCAACTGGTGCTTTGGATTGGTATTTCAATCAGGTCTCCTCTGATCAAGAGAACTGGACCAGATGTAAGCATCCATACTTTACATACAAGGCTTAAAGACAGGCAAGTGTGGCCCTCACTACTCTTTCCTCTGAACACACCCAGATTCTTGCATGACTTCTCATGTTCTCCCAAGCCTATCATATGTTACAAATGCTAGTGAAAGGAATCAAAGCGCATAGTGCAAGAAAGATTTAGGAGAGAGCCTACAGAGGGGTGTAAGAGAAAGTTTAAATGAATCAATTTGTTTCTAGATTTGATACATTTGCTTCTTACTCAACTTGCTTCTGAAAATGTTCATGATGGATTCAATTTTACTTGTAATGTATATCTCTCCCACAACCAAATTAAGCCCGAAGCCATTGTCTTAAATTTTTATGTGATTGAGGGTTGCACTTTATATTTGTCTTATATCTAAATTCTTCTTCCTGAAGACTAATGTGGCAGAAGGAGTGGGAACACTTCAACTCCCCTTAGAGGTTAAATCTTGTGACCCACACTACCAGTCATGTATTTTTCCTGGAGTTAACCCAGTGTATTTATAAGTTTATAGTCTTTTCTGGCTGTTGTTTTTCCCTATTAGGATTATTCCTGAACACTTCCTGCACCTTCATGAGAATTATTTCCAGCCTCAAAGTCATTTAAAAATGCTGTTTGATATTGCTTAGAAGCCATTGAAATGTTTCAAGTGACCTTAGCCCACCTTATACACTAAATGTAGCAGTCACCCCTAGACTATTCCTAACTCTCAAAATATTACTGACTCTGTTGTCCTACTACATTAATGGCACCATGTTAACATCAATTAATTACTATGTGTCAGGCAGTATGCTGAGTACTTTGACAGACATTAATCAATTTGATCCTCACATAACCCTATTTAGTAGATGCTACTACTATTCTCATTTTATAGATTAGAAAACACAGAGGTTAAGTAACTAGTTCCAGTTAATTCACCCAGAGGGGATTAGAATCCATAAAGTCTGGCCCCAAAGAGAGAGTACTTCCCTCTACCCCATCTTTGCCCCAAAGTAGTATCATCTTAATCCAAATAATATATAATTATCTAATACTCCATTTCATAAAATGTAAAGCTTCAAACCCTATCTAATGTTCAAGTCTGCTAAACCACCTATTGTATATTTTTTTAATTAGCTGACTATACATAAATAACTCCCCTCCTGATTTTCTTCATATTCTTCTCAGAGGGTCACTGGTTAGAGTCTGGGTTTCTCATTCAGAAGCCACAGCTGGGATACTCTGCCGCAACCTCCAAAATTCTGTGACTTCAGCTCCAAGATTTTCTTATCAACCTTCTGTTTTCTGAAGTTAGTGACATACGAATATGCTAGCTCTGGGACTTTCCTGGTGGTCCAGTGGTCAAGACTCTGTGGTTCCACAGCAGGGGGCACAAGTTCAATCCTTGATCAGAGAACTAAGATCTCTGATCTCAGAACTAATGGGCATGACAAAACAAACAAACAAACAAAACAATGCTAGCCCCATATCCCCAGATTTTTGAGAACACAATCAGCCTTAGAAAAAATAGTAACAAATTTAACAGCTATTAATCTATGCGTTGTTTCTCTTTGCAACTATATTTCCCATTCAAAAATTGAGTAACAGATTCCATTATAATTTTAATTCCTAGGACAATAATTCTCAAACAATTTTTCATCAACAGCACACGCACACCCAAAAGATAGTATCTACTTCTACCAGTAAGGTGGTTCATTACAATGATTTGAGGGAATGGAGATGAGTGAGAGGCAAGCAAAAATCTTTCTTAGGATGTGTAACCCCATAGAAAAGGTAGGGGGAAAAAAGAAAACGAATTATTTAAAAATGTGTCCTAGTTGAAATGTGTACTCATTTTCAAACTGAGAATCATCATCTGAATACTAAATCAGAGAATTAGTGATTAAGTGAATCAGAGGAGCACACAGATTGCTATACAGATGGACGAGAGTTCTGAGTTTCAAGCTCTGAGTTTCACCTTGTGCCAGGCATCTTGTGCAGTTCTTCAGAAACTACCACAAGTAAACTTCATAACACTTAGAAGATACATCCTCAAAAGAGATAAATTGTGAAACTAAGATTTCCATATACTTGGATTAAAAACAACAACTCTACTTAGGAAGACATCCTTCTTTCTCAGAGACCAGTACCTGTAAGATTTCTTCCTGTAAGAAAAATTGGAAATTTTCTGAAATGGACTCTAGTCTTCAGCCTTTTCTTCACATCTCCTTCCACAGCTTCTGTATATGTAGAGAATACCTGGAGCATGATAAAATAAACTGACTTTCAGGAAGTTACATTAAAAATGGATATAACTTCCAGTCCTGGGTATATATCCAAAGAAAATGAAAACATTAATTCAAAAAGATTCATGCACTCCAACGTTCATAGCAGCATTAACTACAATAGACAAGATATGGAAGCAACCTAAGTGTCCATCAACAGATGAATAGATAAAAGAGATTTAGTATATACATGCAATGGAATATTACTCGGCCACAGAAAAGAATGAAATTTTGCTATTGGCAACAACATGGATGGACTTGGAGGGTATTACGCTTAGTAAAATAAGCCAGATAGAGAAATGCAGATATTGTATTTTATCACTTATATGTGGAATCTAAAATATAAAGCAAACTAGTGAATATAACAAAAAAGAAACAGACTCACAGATGTAGAAAACAAACTAGTGGTTACCAGTAAGGAAAGGGAAGGGGGGAGAGGCATGATAGGGGTAGGAGGTACAAACTACTATGTATAAAATAAATAAGCTATGAGGATACATTGTACAGCACAGGAAATATAGCCAGTTTTATAATAACTATAAATGGATTATCTTTAAAAATTGTGAATCACTATGTTGCACACCTGAAATTTATATAATATTGTTAATCAATTATACCTCAATAAAAAAAGAGAGAGAGAAAAATTTTTTTTATTTTTTAAATGGATGGATCAAGTCAAAGATAACCAAAGCCCTCCCAAGGAAACAGAATGGTTCAAGGGTCAGTAGCACTTGAGTCTAAACCCTTAAAGAATATGTCCATCAGAAGAGGTTGTGATCATAAAGGGTGCATAGAGAAAAGACAAAGCACCCAACACCAACACAAGCGATGTCCAGGGCAGTAGTGCTAGGCACACCCAACAGTTGTTCTATTAAGTAGGTGGCAGTAAAAGGAAACACATGTAATATAGAGGTGAAGCAGACTGACTTTGCGTCCTTCAAATCTAGGTTCAAATTCTGTCCCAGCAGTTGCTGCTTGTGATACTTTGAGCAGGTTATTCTGGGACGTTCCAATATTTTATCTATAAAATAAGACTAAGAATACCTACTTCATAGCGTTTTGTGAGATGAAATTATGAGATAAGGCATGTAAAATGCTTATCATGATGCCTGGCACAAGTATATACTCAATAAATATTATGAGTGTGGTAGACTGAATAAGAAGATGGACCCAAAGATTCCCTTCTCTCATGTACACCTTGTATAATCACCTCCCCTTGAGTGTGGCAGGAACCAGTGAATATGATGAAGTAATCACTTCCATGATTAAGATTCCTAATCAGTCAACTATAAGTTAACCAAAATGGAGATTATTCTCAATAGGCCAGGCACAATCAGGTGAGTCCTTTAAAATTAGGAGGATTCTCCTGCTGGTTTCAAAGACTAACCAAACTGCCATTTTATGAGAGGAGGTGGCCATAGGCAAGAACCTGAGGGCAAGCTCTAGTTGCTGAGAGTGGTCCTCGGCTGAAAACCAGCAAGAAAATGGGGGCCTAACAGACCTACACGGAAATAACTTCTGCCAATAGTCAATGAGATTGGAAGAGGACCTCAGACCTCAGGTGAGACTATAGCCCTGGCTGATATCTTAATTTCGTCATAATGAGATCCTGACCAGTTGGCCCAGTTAAATCATAATCAGACTCCTGACTCGTGGAAATAGTAAGAATAGATGTGTATTGTTTTGAGCCACTAAGTTTGTGTCAATTTGTTATGCAACTATAGAAGATTAATACAAGTAGTATCTATTGTTGTGGTATTGTTACTATTACTATAAGTAAAATCATGTAACTATATTCCTGTTTCTGAATCTAGGCTCACCTCAACTTTCTGATAATGTTGGCATCTCCTATGGCTTGTTCATAAGCGAGTGTGCTGGTCAAGCTAACAATTACAGAATATATTTGGTATTTACATTTCAAATCAATTTATTAGTAAAACCTGGGAGGTCACAGTTACTTACAGTAAGGAATAATTGAACTAATAAATACTCCACTTTTTTTGAACTTTTTTCCATCCCAGCCAGTGCAATCTCATTTGTACACTGATTAGAGCCAGAGGGCCACCAAGGAGGACTATTTTTTTTGTTTGGTTGTTTTTTGGCCACACCATGGGGCATGCAGGATCTTAGCTCCCTGACCAGGGATCGAACCCGAGCCCCCTGCAGTGGAATTGCGGAGTCTTAACCACTGGACCACCAGGGAAGTTCCAAAGAGGATTAGTTTTAATCTTTGTGGTAGACAGCAATGGTCAACAAATATCCCACTCGTTATTCTAAAGGGTCCTACTTTCTATGCAATGAAGTGTGATTGAAATGACACTAATCACTTCTAGACTGAGGCAATAAAAAGCCCGTGAGCAACCTCCATTCTTTATCTTCTTTGGCCAAGCCATCCAAGGAGACCACATGTTCCAGATGATGCAGGTACAAGATGGTGAAGCCATCATCAGCCTAGGTCCCTGAGTAACTAAGTGAAGCAATGCCCATATCAATCCTCACTGAAAATGCAGCATAAACAAGAAACAAATTTTTATTACTTGAGTATCTAAGATTTCAGAGTTAATTTGTCACAACAGCAAAACCTAGACTATACTAACAGATAGGTTAAATAAGTAGAAATGGATTAGGAAGGATCACTCATTTAGAGTTTTTTTTTTTCTCTGCCCTCTGTGTATCTCTCTTCTCTTTTTTATCTAATGTGGATGGTTTAATAATATTAAGACCCATGGGACTTCCTGCTTGCCTGACTCCTTTCTCACTAGTAGGTACACTACATAACAGGCTAAAGTTTGATCCTTCACATTCATTCATCCTCCATGACAGCATGGTTGAAGCCATAACATACAAGAAAAGGTATCAGTTTGGCTATCACATTTCATGTGTCAAAACTAAGGGTAGGCAGCAGCAACTATATCAGCAGCTGATGACTGGAAGAGATTAGAAGACTTAGGGATCCTGGCTATATTTCCTTTAGAACTGACAACCAGAAGCCATCCTTATCTTGTTCATGACTTTTAAAGGCAATTTTCTAAGTGTTTCACCATTAAGCATGACATGAGCTATTGATCAAAGTAGATATTATGATTTTTAAGTAAGCATTTTTCTCTCTGAATTTCCTTACAAATATTCTCAGGAAATAACTTTTTTTGGACTCAATGTGAAGGATGATAAGACTGTTCTCCAGGGCTTCCCTGGTGGCGCAGTGGTTAGGAATTCCCCTGTCAATGCAGGGGACACGAGTTTGAGCCCTGGTCCGAGAAGATCCCACATGCTGCAGAACAACTAAGCCCGTGCGCCACAACTACTGAGCCTGAATTCTAGAGCCCGCGTGCCACAACTACTGAAGGTCGCGTGCCACAACTACTGAAGCCCGTGCGCCTAGAGCCTGTGCTCTGCAACAAGAGAAGCCACGGCAATGAGAAGCCCACGCACCGCAAGGAAGAGTAGCCGTCGCTCATGGCAACTAGAGAAAGCCTGCGCACAGAAACGAAGACCAAACACAGCCAAAAATAAATAAATTAATTAAATAAATTTAAAAAAAAAGACAGTTCTCCCTTGACAGTTTGAAGTGATAAATTACATTAATAGATTTCCTAAGCTTGAATCATCTATATTTCCTGGAATAAACTCTACTTGGTCATGATAGATGATAATTTTTAATGCAGAGTTGAATTCAACATGCTAATATTTTGCTTATAATCTATACATATATATTTCTAAATGATACTGACCTAGAGTTTGTTTTGGGTTTATTTTGTCAAGTTTAATATCAAGGTTTTCCAGTTTCAAAAATAAATTTGGATAGTTTTCTCCTTTTTGCTATACCATGTAATATATTATGTAGTATAAGCATTATATGTCTTTTTAAGTTTTAAATAATTGGCCAACAAGCCATCTTACTCCAAATATATGCTAGAATAATTATTTTATTATATTATCAAGTTCCCTGTATTTTTCTAATTATATTTTTTAAATTATTCCTGATTCAAATTTGGCAATTTATACTTTTCCAGAAAATTATCCTTCTCATTAAGGTTTTCCACTGTATTAAAAGTTTTACTCTTTTTATTATCTTTCTTAATTTTAATTTTGGTGATTTTTTAAATGACAGTTGTTAAATAACTCACCTTAGTAGTTTCTAAATCTATCAAGTCAGAATTAAAACATGTAAACTGTTGCATCTGTGGTAATACAGGAAATGCCCGTTAATGTTGCATGAACTCGATTTGCAACATTATCTATTCATAATATTTCTAATCCAAACTTTCTGCACAAGACTGCAGATAATAGCAAGGTGATACCTTAAACTATTAAATGATGTTTAGTGATAATAACTCATAATTTCACATAATGTAAAAAGGGAATTACCTCTGGGTTGCTTTGTAACACGTGGGACATCAAAAGTCATGCAAATTATAATCAAAATATGGAGGAGCGTTCAAGGAACATATTCTGCTTATTGACAAAGGAATCCTGTGAGAATGAAATGTAACAGATGTAAACAGAAACATGGCTCTAAATCACGATGTTCATTTTATAACATTTTTTCTTTCAAATCACAGATCTAGAGCATAAAGTAAGATCAACATGCATCATATAGTTACAAAGCCAATCACTTTATAGTAATATAATGCAAAGAGTAAAATGAGAAATAAAGTCTTGCTAACCTGATTAAAGTTTAACATAAATGGATTGGCAACTCAAATGCAGGAAATAATTTATTTTTCCCAAGAGAACTATTCATAAGAACACAGTCCTCTACAATGTCTGGCAGTATCATTTATGGAATATAATCTTCTCCATATATTAAGCTAATAACTTGTAATTTGATTAAAAATGAGCTTCCTGACCCCATCCCATTCTTTATCAGAAAGAAAGAGACACAGTTCTGTGGGTATTCAGTTTGTTTTCATGGAACCAAAGGATTATGAAAGCTCAGATAGGCTATGAAAGCTATTTTTTGATATTAGGTGAAACCTTCTTAAAATACATTGGACAAACTAAAAGATACAGAGATACCTCAGCAAAGTCCTGTATACTTTTAACAAGCTAAAAGGTAATCAAGAGTTTCTGGAAGGTTGATACAGTGAGCTAGAAATTGTGATATTTGATGTAGAGGGTCATATACATAAATACTGATGTACTCTCAGTGATGGAAAAATTTGAAATGGAAAAGAAAAATGAGTTTTTTGCATCTGTATCTTGGACAGATGTTTGGGAATAACCAGGAGTTTGGTAAATGATCACTATGAGTCAGGAAAAAGAGTGGCATATACTTCAGAGAGGTAAGAATTTGTATACCAAGACAGAGGAGGAGGAGTTTGTAAGTGACCGTGACATGCATGATGGATTAGGGAAATAACTGGGTACAGAGAGTTCAGATGGAAATCTATTGTAATAGTCCCTGCAAAACAAAAACAAAAACAAAAAACAAAGCAGATAAAAAACAACATCAACAAAAACAATGAACCTTTGATTCAATCCAACTCAACAAATATTTATTGAACAATGACTATATACCAAGTACTCTTCTAGGCGGTTAGGTTAAAATTGTGAACAAAACAGTCTAACATTCCTATGCTCTAGTGACTCACATTTTAGCAACTGAGGGCAAAAGCAATAGAAAGAAAGACTATGACAGCAAGAGATATTGGAAAGACTGAGTTGACAGGACCCTCTTGATATTGATGGTCAAGAAAAGGAAGAATTTGCAGAAAATTCTATGGCCTTAACCTAAGTCACAAGTAAAATAGAAAGACCATTGATAGAGAGGGAGCAACTTATTCAGCATATGTTGAATCCTTCCCAAGTACTAGGGACATAAAGATGAAGAGGAAGGAGCACCATTCTGGAAATGTGACTACTGTGATGAGAGTGGCAATTCTGGACAACTTGAAATTCTGATTCAGGCAGGACATCCTTGTGAAATATTCAACAAAACAATTGCAAAGGTGATTCTGAAATTCAAGAGAGAGGTTAGGCTAAGAGAAATCTGATTAGGAAGTGATTTTTCTGGTTATCATCATATATGAAATCACCAAGAGAAAGAGAATAGAATAAAAGGCAACAGACAGAGACAAAAACTAGAACCCTATATTTATAGTTATACATTGTAAGAGGAAACAAAGAAGGCTAAGTTAAAATAGCGATAGAGATGGATATAAAATAATAGAAAAAGAAAAATGCTGGAATATCATCCAAGTGATATTAATCTATATGAATGTTTCCAAAAGGATGGAGTCATCAGTATCAAAATGAGCAGAGGCTGAATAAAAAGAGAAAAGACCGGAAGATAAATGTTTCAGAAGGAAAGTGGGAATTCATGAGAGGAAAAGCCAGACTGCAAGAGATTGTTGGTTAAAGATCAGAAATGGAGAGAGTTCATGTAGACTACGCATTTAAGAAAACCTGGTGGTCTACAGAGGTAATTTAGGCTCTTTGTGGGAAAATTAATAGAGATTTGAGTATGTTTATAAGCTGAGGGGCAGCAGAATGTGCCACTCCAAAAGATGCTCCTTTGGCATAAGGATTATTTTGAGCTGATTATTTTGAAAAAGTGCAGACACAAAAGAAGCTCTGAAAACAGTAGAAGTTTCCCTTTCGTAAGGGAAATTTACATTAGAAAGGGGGCTGTACAAGGAGTTAAAATTGTTTGTTTGTTTGTTTCTCCTGTTAATCTGTTTTTTATTACATGGGGGTCTCAGCCAAGAACCTAATAGGGTAGAGGGAAAACTATTTTCCCTCCCTTACACAACTAAAGAGAAAAAGTTAGTGGTCAAATTGAAGATCCAAAAGCAAGAGATTGAACAGTTCTCAGAAGAGACATGATCATTTGGAATCTGGACCATAGTCAAAGGGATTAGCATTAATATGACAAGGCATTTCTTCTGTCAAGCAAGCAGGACATGCTATATGAATATAATTTGAGTTGCAGAGAAGAAGAAATCAGAGGGAGTCTATGTATGAGAGCTTAGGTTTTACTCAATAAAGGAGGAGGAAGTTCATATGCCTTGTCTTCAGGTGATAAAGGTGATGAGAAAGGTAATGAAGATTATGGAAATTTTTAAAATTACCACTTTTACGTTCCAGCAACTTAGTGAAAATTCAAGACCGTAAGAACTTAAACCAAGAAGAAAAAGAGGGAAGTGTATAGAAAAGAAAGGAACATGTGCCTAAGGGAGATATTGAAGAAAGATCTGAACTGGAGGAAAAAAATCTGCCTTTCAATTCATTGAGGGATGACTTGGGAAATGTAAATTAAAAAAAGAAAGAAAAAAAGGGAAAAATTATTTTCCTGGGAAAAACTTCACATGGAAATGCAATGGTAAAAAATAAACACCCTGATATATGCTACACTTTCAATCATACTAGCCAAATTAATATGTTCTAGAATTTACTTTGGTAATCATCATATATTATCTCATATATTTTGAAATTAATAAATTTCAGTAACAATATCATATACAATGTTTAGATATCAAATGGAACTCTGCTATTAAAAAGCCAAGATTTTTATCTAATAGTAGAATTAGCAGGCATGAAAATTTGATAAATTCATATTATGCTGGTTTCTATGAATGGGTAAGTAAAAGTGAAGCTGGATATTCATATTTATTTATTACCACAATCATTGGTACTAATGGCAATTGAAAATTTTTATTTGCATTTTATCAGGTGAAACAAAGTAAGTATTTTATATGGATTGCAATTCGTAAAGAGAGTATCTGAATTTGTATCTACTACCTTGTTTTTCAAAAAGTGGCATAATCAAGAGGGAGTTACTGCATGCCTGATTGCAAATGTCTTAGGTGAAATGCACACATTTCTTGTTTAAAGAGTTTAATACTTTCCAGAGACAAACAAGGTTTAATCGAATGATGGGGTGAAAGGCCTTGAAAATAAAATATGAATAAAACTTAAGTCACTAGAGTTAAGAAAAGATGAAACAATCCTATATTTAGTGTAACTCTAAAAAAATTGTCCAAAAAAAGCATTCTTTTTGAATGTGTTTCTTCATATGGTGCTATTTTTTATTTTTCATTTCTCATTTCTATCCATATATCAAGACTTTGCCTCTGTATTTAGGCTTTAACTGATGATCCCAAAATACAATGTCTATTTCAGCATGAGTGCAGAGTCTACAACATTTTTTTCTTGTTTTGTTCCATGTTCATCATTATGTATGAATAAAAGCAAAATGCAGTCAATATTCACGACAATTAATCACAATGAAGAATGCCTTACATTGTCTAATGTAAATCTAACAAGACATAGCACAGATAAAAAAGATAACTCTTTTTGTTTTTTTATATATTTTTTTTACATCTTTATTGGAGTATAATTGCTTTACAATGGTGTGTTAGTTTCTGCTTTATAACAGAGTGAATCAGTTATACATATACATATGTTCCCATCTCTCTTCCCTCTTGCGTTCTCTCCCTCCCACCCTCCCAATCCCATCCCTCTAGGCGGTCACAAAACACCGAGCTGATCTCCCTGTGCTATGCGGCTGCTTCCCACTAGCTATCTATTTTACGGTTGGTAGTGTATATATGTCCATGCTACTCTCTCACTTTGTCACAGCTTACCCTTCCCCCTCCCCATATCCTCAAGTCCATTCTCTAGTAGGTCTGTGTCTTTATTCCTGTCTTACCCCTAGGTTCTTCATGACATTTTTTTTTTCTTAAATTCCATATATATGTGTTAGCATACGGTATTTGTCTTTCTCTTTCTGACTTACTTCACTCTTTATGACAGACTCTAGGTCCATCCACCTCATTACAAATAGCTCAATTTCATTTCCTTTTATGGATGAGTAATATTCCATTGTAGATATGTGCCACATCTTCTTTATCCATTCATCTAATGATGGACACTTAGGTTGTTTCCATCTCCTGGCTATTGTAAATAGAGCTGCAATGAACATTTTGGTACATGACTCTTTTTGAATTATGGTTTTCTCTGGGTATATGCCCAGTAGTGGGATTGCTGGGTCATATGGTAGTCCTATTTGTAGTTTTTTAAGGAACCTCCATACTGTTCTCCACAGTGGCTGTATCAATTTACATTCCCACCAACAGTGCAAGAGGGTTCTCCAGACCCTCTCCAGCATTTATTGTTTCTAGATTTTTTGACGATGGCCATTCTGACTGGTGTGAGATGATAGCTCATTGTAGTTTTGATTTGCATTTCTCTAATGATTAATGATGTTGAGCATTCTTTCATGTGTTTGTTGGCAGTCTGTATATCTTCTTTGGAGAAATGTCTGTTTAGGTCTTCTGCCCATTTTTGGATTGGGTTGTTTGTTTTTTTATTATTGAGCTGCATGAGCTGTTTATAAATTTTGGAGATTAATTCTTTGTCTGTTGATTCATTTGCAAATATTTTCTCCCATTCTGAGGGCTGTCTTTTGGTCTTGTTTATGGTTTCCTTTGCTGTGCAAAAGCTTTTAAGTTTCATTAGGTCCCATTTGTTTATTTTTGTTTTTATTTCCATTTCTCTAGGAGGTGGGTCAAAAAGGATCTTGCTGTGATTGTTTTTTTAAAGATAACATTTTAAATAATGACACTTAGAGAAACAACAAAAGTAATTCTTCTGTTACATATATATATATGTATGTATAGTTTTTGTTTTATGTTTCTCATCCAAAGTTGCTTTACATTAAAGTAATTTGTCATTTTCAGGACTAGATAGAGAGGATCTCAAATTTAGCCCTGAAATATTTTCAGAAATTCCAGTTTTCAAGTTTGAACAATGCTATGTATGCTAGGCTACGAGGAGCATGTGTGGCCAGACTGCCAAGATGACAGCACAGATGCTGAAGCCATAGTGTTTCATGAATTTTGTTCTGCTGAAAGCACACATCAGAATCACTATTAACATATGTGTTCCTGGGCTGTCTTTGAGACCTACTGAGCCAGAATTTCTTAGGATTGGTAGCCAGCAATCGGCAAATTTAATATTTTCCTGGAGATTCATGCATACTTAAATTTGGAAACCACTACCTAATGTTATGTCATAGCCTGGCAATTTTCACAGCTGTCGGGAGGGAGGGCAGTGATAGATAAGTAGAAACAGGTTGAAAACTGCAGTGAAAATACTTTGCTTGAAATATAGACCATTATAGAGTTAGCCACCTACATTTGCGTGAAAGAAAGATATATTCTGGTAGGCAGAATTCCAAGATGATTCCCAAGATGCCCCTTCCCTGGGGTATATAGCCTGTATAATCCCTGACACTGTGAATATGATGGATTTTAATCCCATTATTAGGTTATATTATTATTTTTTTTTATTTTTATTTTTTTTTGCGGTATGCGGGCCTCTCACTGTTGTGGTCTCTTCCGTTGCGGAGCACAGGCTCTGGACGCGCAGGCCCAGCGGCCACGGCTCACGGGCTCAGTCGCTCCGCAGCACGCGGGATCCTCCCAGGCCGGGGCACGAACCCGTGTCCCCTGCATCGGCAGGCAGACTCTCAACCACTGCGCCACCAGGGAAGCCCTAGGTTATATTAGATGGGACAGTTGATTTTAAGAAAGAGAGATTATCCTGGGTGAGCCTGACCTAATCAGGTGAGCTCTTGAAAGAGACTGGGCTGTTCCTGATGTTTGTGATTCAGTGTATAAGAGAGGCTTGACAAGATTCCCCATTGCTGGATTTGCAGTTAAAAGGAGCCATGTGGCAAGGTATGCTGGCAGTCTCTAGGAGCAAAGAGAAAGCCCCACATGACAGCCAGCAAAGAAACAGGGACTGCAGTCTTACAACCACAAGGAGCTGAATTCAGCCAACAAGCTTAATGAACATGGAAACAAATTTTCTCCCAGAGTCTCCAAGTGAAAAAACAGCTGGCCAACACATCAGTTTCAGCTTTGCAAGACCCTGAACAGAGAACTCAGTCATTCCACACCTGAACTTCTGACCTAAAATACTGTGGGGTAACAAATGGATGTTAAGCTGTTACATGTATGATTATTTGTTTCACAGCAATAGAAAACTAATCCATACCCAGCTGCACAAAAGTGACCTGGCCTGTGGTGATAGGTGCCTAACTGAACCTAGCCACTGCTACGCACACTTTGACTTCCTTGAACCTCAGCTATAAATGAGATTGGTATAATGAACCAGCAGATTTTACATATCCAAGTTAGGTTTATAAAATCACCAAGATCTCTTGTGTCTAGGTTAAAAAAAATTCATTAAGAAATTATTGGTAGGGGGCTTCCCTGGTGGCGCAGTGGTTGAGAGTCCGCCTGCCGAAGCAGGGGACACAGGTTCGTGTCCCGGTCTGGGAAGATCCCACATGCCGCGGAGCGGCTGGGCTCGTGAGCCATGGCTGCTGAGCCTGCGCATCCGGAGCCTGTGCTCTGTAACGGGAGAGGCCACAACAGTGAGAGGCCTGTGTACCGCAAAAAAAAAAAAAAAAAAAAAAAATTATTGGTAGGAAAAGCAGAATCTCAAATACAGTAGTTCAAAACTATGTTCAAGTTTATATGTTACAATCAACATTATAAGGTAAATTAATATTTTAATCGCCATTACCAAAGAGGCATAAGAACTTAATTGGAGTAGATGGTCCAAGATTGTGCACTAAAGCTGCCAGCATAATACCTCATTTTCAGAACAATTATTTTCCTTCACCAAAGAGAATCTCATGAGTTCATCTATTCAGCCAAGATAAATCAATTTTTTTCTCTTAATGTGTCCACAAACAACATCTACTTTCCATTATTTCTTGTGGTCACAAAAGCATTTCACTGAATATTTCTACAAATAGCTCTCACATGCCCATGCCTCCTTTGATGACTTTGCAATTCTAATAAAGTGATTAAAACTCCTTATCCCTGCTGTGGCCTCTGCTAAACAATGTGAAAATACCTCTCCTGCTGGGGTTATCCTGCCAGCAAAATTCAAATGACCCACCAACAAGTACATCTGTTGTAATTTGACTTTCTTTGCCCTTGTTACTTTTTTCTATTATTCTATAAGATTTTGAATTTCCCCTTGAAGCTCTAAATTCCTTTTTAATTATTTATTTGTGGAGAATCTCTTCTACAGATAAAATCAAGTTGATTAGTCTTCTAGTTTTCCTCTAACGGAGTTTTAACAAGTCACTTGCTCTCTGAAACCTCACAGCTTCCTAATTAATAGGTGTTTGAACATGACACGATCATCCGATTTGTCTTATGTATTCATTGTGTTCGATTATGGGTCCCAAATATCCTGATTAACACATGTACAGTTGTGATCTTGCTGGGGAAGAACATGGCAGTGAATCGGAAATACAGAGTCAATGAGATTTTGACAAGTAGTTTTGCTAAATACAGGAGGTAATTTAGAGTGGCAGAACATTTAGGCACAGACTATTAAATGTTTCATCAATATTCAAGAAATGTTAAAAACAAAACTGGCTTTGGGGACTTCCCTGGTGGCACAGTGGATAAGACTCCGCGCTCCCAATGCAGGGGGCCTGGGTTCAATCCCCGGTCAGTGAACTAGATCCCAAATGCATGCTGCAACTAAGAGTTCACATGCCACAACAAAGGAGCCCACATGTCACAACTAAGGAGCCTGCCTGCTGCAACTAAGACCTGGTGAAACCAAATTAATTAATTAATTAATTAATTTTTTTTTTTTTAAAAACTGGGTTTGGTGGAAGAATTTTTTTTTTTGGACTTTCTGATTTATATGTTTCACACTGATGAAAGAAAACTTGGTCCTTTGCTGAGTTTTCCTTTAGTCTCATCCTCTGGTAGCAGCACCTGCTCTTCCTTTGGGCAGAGAGCCCTTTCCCATTCACTCTATGGATCAGACAATGCTGAAACTATTGACTCCTGGATCCACTGGCGGCCCAGCCCTGGCTAACAGAGTCACATTACACTGACCACAGTGGGGAATGCATCACCACTGTGGGCCAAAGCAGTCTGGGGATTTTCATAAAACTGTTGGGAGAGATAAGCTGTTGTTTCCTCTGGGGTTTCCACATGGGTTAAAAAACCTCTGAAGCTACTATTGACCCAGTTTGCTCTTACACAGGAGAACTTGCCTGAAAATGGCAATAACCTAGGAGGAAGCAGGACTGAGAACAGACAGACGAGTGTGGCCATTTCATTGCTTCATCCTCTGGCACCCAGCCAGACCTGAAGTTATAACACCCGCAGCCTTTTCAATTACTTGAGCCAATCAATTCCCTATAATAGTTAAGCCCCTTTGGGCTGTGTTTTCAGACTTGCCACTGAAAGAATCTTGCTGCATAGAAAAGGTGTCTCTCACAAAAGTTAAATTAATCCAAGACTCTACCCTTTGAATTTAGTAAAAATGACATTATAAAGCTAATTTATTGACTTAATAATTTTTGAATGGAATACAATCGAACTCCCAAAATATACCTTTGGTGATTATTTTACAGTCATAACCATTACATCGTTTGAATTTTTCCAGTATTTAAAGGTACTTCAATTATATAATCTCATTAATTCTTACAATGTCCTTTTGAACTAGCCAGGGGACAGGTACGCTTATCTAATAATATAATAGTCCCGTTCTCTCTTGCACTTCATGACATATTTCAGTGAAGGCTGAATAACAAAGCACAAGGTCACCTATATAAGCACCTACAGAAGACAGTAATTACTTCCCTTAGGATGTAGGTAGGATATCACTGTGGAAATCAGCATAAAGATTCCGGCACAAATTAATCACCTGTGACGAACTGTGTGGCCAATAGAATTTTTAATAATGTAGGTAGATGAATATAAAATTTACATGATGTATATTATATGCACTGTGTAGATATTTAATCAACACATTTTAATGAAAGCCCTTCTACTTGTACTTCATTATATGTATATTATATGTAAGATAATTACATAATTTATAAATACAATAATGTTTATTAAATGGTTACTGTATGTATGTTCTTATAAAATGTATATTTAAAGTATATGAAAATATACTTTATTTGAAATATACTGAAAGTAAATTTAAGTGTTCCCCATTATATTTCTCCTCACTGTAAGGCCAACTGGCCCGAGGCAGGGGAACACAATCAGATTCACAGGTTGCATCAGACTGGAACTCTCCGGACCACCCAGTTCCAGAAACTGCCCTGGAGACATTCCGGACCACCCAGTTCCAGGAACTGAACTGGGGACTTTGAACCCGGCCCAGCCTTCCCGCCTTTCGAGGGGCGGGACAAACGGTTCCCCAGGATACCCGAAAAGACCACCAAATAAGGAATACCCTGCGCCCTCCCAGATTCACCACACCCCTCTCCCTTCTTCCCCTATAAAATCTTGCCCAACCCTCGCCCGGGCGCGACTTCTCTAGTCCCTTTCTCTCGGACCAGTGAACCTCGCCCGGGAGCGCTCCCTAATAAAGCTCCCTTGAAGCTTTCCTCTGTTTCGCGGTGCCGTTTGTTAAGATCCGACCTTACATTTGGTGCCGAAACCCGGGAGGGGTACCAAGCCCCGCGGGTTACCGCGCGGGCCGCTCCTCCCCTCCACCAGGAGACAACCAGGGAACCTCTACTCATCCACCCGATCCGGCAGAAAATGGGGTAAGTCCCCCTCCCTTGTTCCCTCTGACTCCCAGAGTCCCTGCCCACCGGACTCCCTGTCCTTAATCGCGGCTGCGTCAGGAATTCCTCCGTCCTCTCTCCGGGCCTCGGGCAACTGTGGAGACGTCCCAATCGCCTGACCGCCCTCTGACCTGCCGTGAATTGGAGACTGAGACCAGGGACGCCTCTCTCCCTGTCCATTCACTCAGGGACAGACTGGGGTTCATGGGAACCTCACAATCGAAACCAGATCCTAAGACGCCCCTGGGGTGCCTCCTAGCCAATTTTACAGCCCTCGGTTTCTCCCAAGATCTCCGTTGCCGACGGCTTATTTTCTATTCCACTGTGGCCTGGCCACAATATCCTCTAGACAATCAATCCTGAAGGGACTTTCGATTTTAACATCCTCCATGATCTAGATAATTACTGCCGCAGGACAGGCAAATGGTCCGAGGTCCCCAATGTTCAGGCCTTCTGGTATTTGCGCTCCTGCCCCTCCCTTTGTGTCAATTGTTCTACCTCCCAAATCCTCCATTCAAAACCTCAATCCCCTTGGATTCCTCCCCACTAACCGACCCTCCCGAATCTCTTACCACTCCCCCCTGCAGAACTCCTCTCTAACCTCCACCCTACCCTGAAGCGGTCCCTCCTCCTCCCGAACCCGCTCCGGCCCCTCCAACCATTCCCCCGACGGTTTCTCCTCCCACGACCCTTGCTTCGCTAATTAGTGCACATATACGCTCTCACGACTCCCAAGATCCAAATCTCTGCCCTCTGAGGGAGGTAGCAGGAGCGGAAGGACTGGTCAGAGTCCATGTCCCTTTCTCTCTCTCCAGGGCCTCTCTCAAATTGAAAAACGATTAGGCTCCTTCTCTGCCGACTCCTCCCACTACATCAAAGAATTTCGCTACCTATCTCAAGCTTACCATCTAACCTGGCACGATATCTTTGTGGTTCTGTCCTCTACCTTAACCCCTGACAAAAGGGAAAGAATTCAAACTGCTGCCCGAAACTATGCAGATCAGGTTCACCTTACCAACAACTCCATGCCTGTCGGAGCGACTGCCGTACCTGGCACCGATCCAGGCTGGACTTATCAGGATGGCCAAGATGGCCACCGTAAACGCGACCTCATGATCCAGTGCCTCCTGGCTGGCATGCAGGCTGCCGCTCATAAGGTGGTCAATTCTGAAAAACTAAGAGAGATAACCCAAGAACCTAACGAAAATCCAGCTATCTTTCTCAATCGCCTTACAGAGGCCTTAACTCTCTACACCTGGCTGGATCCCGACACCCCGGCAGGGGCAGCGGTCCTAGTCACCCATTTTATCACCCAATCAGCCCCGGATATCCGAAAGAAATTAAAACGGGCAGAAGACGGCCCTCAAACCCCTATTCGAGATCTGGTAAAAATGGCCATTAAAGTCTATAATGGTCCTGAGGATTTGGCAGAATCCAGCCGACAGGCTCGGATGCACCAGAAGGTGGCCCTCCAAACCCAAGCTCTTGCAGCCACCCTAAGGCCGGCCATCTCCCATGGATCACAGCATCCACGGGGTCCGCAAAAGGCAACCCCGCCGGGGGCCTGCTTCAAATGCGGAAAAGAAGGCCACTGGGCTCGCCAATGTCCCAATTCCCGACCTCCTTCTAAGCCCTGGCCCAGCTGCGGGCTAACAGGCCACTGGAAGAGTGACTGCCCTACGACTGGCCCTCCCTCAGCGTCTCCACGTGGGGGGCAGGCCGACCCAGTGGCATTACCACTCGAACTGCTGGGATTGGCTGACGACTGACGGCGCCCGGACTTGAAGACCCCCATCACCCTTGCCGAGCCCAGGGTAACACTACAGGTAGCGGGTAAGTCCATCTCATTTCTGGTGGACACGAGGGCTACCTATTAGGTCCTGCCTACCTATTCCAGGCCAGTTTCTCCTTTCCAGATCTCGGTCATGGGTATTGATGGCAAACCATCCTTCCCACTCCAGACCGGTCCACTCCCATGTCATATCGAAGGACTCCCTTTTACTCATTCCTTCTTAGTCATACCATCCTGCCCAGTTCCCTTGCTAGGCCGAGATGTCCTTTTCCACTTAGGGGCCTCCCTCCAGCTGGTTAGACTTACTTGACCCCAAGGTCCCTTCCTCCCAACTCCTGCTTCCTCTTCTCAGCCTGTCTCTAGAACCCTCCCCCTCCTATCCCCCTCTTCCAATCACACTGAACCCAATCAATCCCCAAGTCTGGGAGACTTCTAAGCCCATAATAGCAACACACCATTCCCCCGTTCTCATCTGCCTAAAGGACCCCTCCAAATTTCCATCAAGGCCCCAATTTTCCATCTCTGAGACTCACCTTAGGGGCCTACAACCTATTATCACCAGACTCCTAAACCAGGGACTCCTTATCCCCATGGACTCTCCCTGCAACACCCCCATCCTGCCTGTCCACAAGGCCTCTGGGGATTATCGCCTGGTCCAGGACCTCCGAATAATCAATGAGGCCATAATTCCTCTCCACCCAGTAGTACCAAACCCATACACCTTGCTCTCCCATATCCCCCCATCCACAACCCACTTTATGGTTCTGGATCTCAAAGATGCCTTTTTCACTATCCCCCTACATCCCGACTCCTATTTCCTCTTCGCCTTTACCTGGACGGATCCAGATACTCATACTTCCAGTCAGCTCACCTGGACAGTTCTTCCCCAAGGCTTCCGTGACAGTCCTCACCTCTTCGGTCAGGCGCTGGCACGGGACCTCACTTCCTGCTCCCTTACCCCCAGCACACTCCTTCAATATGTAGATGACCTCCTCCTTTGTAGCCCGTCTCTCAGCCTCTCAAGACAACATACTGCAGATCTCCTCAATTACCTTGGCTCTCGAGGTTATCGGGTCTCCCCAGACAAGGCTCAGTTATCTGTATCTTCTATAACCTACTTGGGGCTCCACCTTACCCCTACCACAAAAGGTATAACAGCCGACCGCACGCGGATTATCCGTGAACTCCAGCCTCAGGAAACAGCGGAACAAATTCTCTCCTTTTTGGGCCTTATAGGATTTTTCCGACACTGGATCCCTAACTTTGCTCTCCTCGCTAAACCCTTATATCTAGCCACTAAAGAAACCCCTCAAGGACCCCTCACCTCTCCTTCCGCCGTTCAACAGGCCTTTCTCACCCTCCGTAACGCTCTGATATCTTCTCCTCCCCTTTCTCTGCCCAACCCAAACCAACCTTTTCACCTTTTTGTGGATGAACGGGCCGGAAGAGCCACTGGACTCCTTGCCCAGCCTGTAGGGCCTTCGTACCTCCCCGTGGCTTACCTCTCCAAACAGCTAGACCCAACCATTTGGGGATGGCAACCATGCCTTCGGGCCCTAGCAGCGGCAGCCGAACTGACCAAACAAACACTCAAACTGACTCTGGCCCACCCACTAACCGTGTTTTCCTCCCACCGGCGGGTCGACCTCCTAGGCCACAAGTCCCTCTCCCTGCTGGGCCCCTCCTGCATCCAGGAGTTCCACCTACTATTCATTGAAAACCCAGCTATTTCTCTTGATCTCTCCCCTCGCCTGAACCCGGCTTCCCTCCTGCCTCCTTGATTCAAAAAATCTCACCATCTGTTACGGTAGCCGCCCAAATCTAGCTGATACTGGGTTTCTTTGCAACTCATCCCTCACGGTAAACACATCAGTTGAAGCACCACCAGGCATGTTTTTGTGGTGCAATGGTTCCCTCACAAAAGAGATCAATTCTTCCTCCCCCTTCCCATGTATCCCCGTTACTCTCGTCCCACAACTCACACTGTATAGCCAAGCCGAATTTTCCTCGCTAATCATGCCGCCCTTTACCCGACGAAAAAGAGCTATCTTTCTTCCTCTGGTCGCAGGCATTTCTCTCACCTCCTCCCTGGTCGCTGCAGGCCTCGGCGGGGCGGGGGGGGGGGGGGGGGGGGCGGGAACTCTAACACATAGTGTTTCAACATCCCGCGACTTAGAACATAAACTCCAGCTAGCCACTGAAGCCTCCGCCGGCTCCATCTCCTCTCTCCAGCGCCAGATCACCTCAGTAGCCCGAGTTGCGCTCCAAAATCGACGAGCCCTGGATCTCCTGACGGCCGACAAAGGAGGTACCTGCCTCTTCCTACAGGAGGAATGCTGCTATTACATCAATGAAACAGGACTCGTTGAAGACAACGTAAAAGCCCTCCATCACTTAAGAGAAGAACTCCAACGCAAACACCAACAGTCCGCCTCCCCAATTCCCGATTGGTGGCGACCCACCCTCTATACCTGGCTAACACCAATCTTAGGCCCCTTAATTCTCATCTGTATCTTGCTCACGTTTGCTCCCTGTTTTCTTAGGTTCCTTCGCAGGCGCATGGAGGAAGTCTCTCGGATGGCCACAAACCAAATGCTCCTCGGCCCTTACACCTTGCTTCCTACAGAACCCCCCACTGGTCTCCCCTAAGCCTCAGACCTCTGGTCGCCCGACTCCCCTTTCGACGCCCCCATTCAGCATAAAGTAGCCAGAGATCAGAACGCCGCCCCATTACACCAAAGATGTCGGGATATAAGGCCAACTGGCCCGAGACAGGGGAACACAATCAGATTCACAGGTTGCATCAGACCGAAACTCTCCGGACCACCCAGTTCCAGAAACTGCCCTGGAGACATTCCGGACCACCCAGTTCCAGGAACTGACCTGGGGATTTTGAACCCAGCCCAGCCTTCCCACCTTTCGAGGGGCGGGACCAACGGTCCCCCAGGATACCCGAAAAGACCACCAAATAAGGAATACCCTGCACCCTCCCAGATTGACCACACCCCTTTCCCTTCTTCCCCTATGAAATCTTGCCCAACCCTCGCCCGGGCGCGACTTCTCTGGCCCCTTTCTCTCGGACCAGTGAACCAGTGAACCTCGCCCAGGAGCACTCCCTAATAAAGCTCACTTGAAGCTTTCCTCTGTTTCGCGGTGCCGTTTGTTAAGATCCGACCTTACACTCACCATACAAAAAGTGTGCTTTTTTCCTCTCAAAAAAATAGCAGCTATTTCGACTCCTGAGTAAAGTAAGATTGGGGTAGAAGATATTCCCACATTGCTAAATATTTTTCTTATTAAGATTCAGATTATATTTTTTAATAGAAAATTTCCTAAAATATATTACGTGACCCTGACAATTTAATCTGCTCTTGATGACTGAGTGGCCTCCTCATAAGCATCCTTCTGGGTTATAAAGTTTTAAGTGCTTCTGGATCTATTAAAATATGTAGTGTGGTTTAAACACAAATGCTGTGCTTTATGAATTTATATGTCTGCTCTTAGTAATTTTCTATTTTTTTGAATTCTGTGGAATTTGTGTAGCTTGCAATAAAATCCTTTTTACTTTAGTGATTTTGAGTTTCTATTACTCATTAGATGTTTTAGGAGTGTTTACAGGAGGCATTTTAATACATAGCCTTAAAAAAACAGCTATATAACCCAGCAATTCTACTCCTGGATATAATCCAACATAAGACACATACAAAAATATTCAGAGAAGCACTATTCACAGTAGCCAAACCTGGAGATAAAGCTTATGTCTATCAAAAGTAGAACTGATTCCTAAATTTTAGAATATTTGTTTCAGGAAAATGGGGCAAGAGAGAATGATCATGTCCCAGGTCTCGGGCGAGTTCCTGGGACAGGCCACCAAGTAAGATTTGTTGGCTTCGTGCAGGAAAGAAATCAAGAACGTGCCATAGTAAAGTGAAAGCAGGTTTATTGAGAGAGGTACACATTCCATAGGCAGAATGCAGTCCATCTCAGAAGGTGACAGTGGCCCGGGGCTGTGGAGGTGGTTAGTTTTTATGGGCTGGGTAATTTCATAGGCTAACTAGTGGGAGGATTATTCCAACTATTTTGGGGAAGGGGTGGGGATTTCCAGGAAGAGGGCCACCGCCCATTCTTTGGCCTTTTATGGTCAGCTTCAGAACTGTCATGGTGCCTGTGGGTGTGTCACTTAGCATATGCTAATGTGTTACAGTGAGCTCATAAGGAGGCTCAAGGTCTACTGGGAATCAAATCTTCTGCCATCTTGGGCCTCATCAGTTCTAACCAGATTTTGTCGTATCCAGTTTTTCTCAACAGCTGTGTCATTCTTTAAGTGTTGTGCCCTGCCCCCCTCCTTTCCTGTCACCTATTCATACAATGAAATACTGCATAGCTATGAGAATAGATAACTTCACAGAATAATATGCATGAAATTCCCAAGCAAAAACTCTCATCAGTGAAGCTGGATACAAGAGAGCTTGGTATGAGGAGGTTCTGGAAGGGAACAAGGTGGGGAAGGCCGGGGTTCTGGGTGTCACTAATATTCTGTTCCTTGATCTTGGTCCTGGCTCCACAAGCATGAATACTTTCTGAAAAGTCGTTGAGCTATGCTGTGGTTTGTGCATGTTTCTGCATGTACTTTATAGTTCAGCAAAAGTTTACTCAAAAAAGAAGATAAAAATTAATTATGATATATGCCTTTCTATTTATATTGAACACCACTTTCAAAGCCCATGTATTATCTCATTTTATTCATCCATTTCATAACTGTTCATTTGTCTGTTTGCTTATGTATTTCCTGTCATGTTCCAGGTAACAGGCAAGGGGCTGGAGATGCACAAATTAAGCAGACCTAATCCCCACTTGCATGGAGTTTACACCCATGTCCCCCATAACATTCCTGTGAAGTAAGTAGAGACGGTATGGTCTTTTGAGTTTTTGTTTATGTGGTAGGATTACATTTTTGATAGAAAATAGTTTTGTTTGTTTATGTGTTTATTTACATGTTTGTTTGTTTCATTGGGAGATAATTAAGCATGCTTATGTGCTTCACAGAAGAACCCATTTGAGAGGTAACAGATGCAGGATGTGAGAAGGAAGGAAGAAAAATTTTAATGTGAGACCCTTGAGAAGGACACAGGAAAGGACCCCAGAAGCAGGAGAAAGGAAAGAAAACTGCAAACTGGGAGTTATCAGGGGTCATGTGCTGTTTGCTAGCAGAGCATGGACTTGAAGGAACCTGGCACCTCAGCCACATCCAACCAAATTTCTCTTCATCGTGCCATTTCTAGGATGCCAACAAATCCCATTTATACACATGTGCTTGCATGCATGTACACGCATATATACTCTAAACAATAAGCCTGCTTCCTATGTACATAGTTCACCATCATCTGCTGGTGATGTGTTGTATTCCCTTCAAAAACAGGAGGCCTGCAGGCCAAGTTTCATGGCTTAAAACTGGTGGAGGTCTTTGCTTTCTCTGGCAGTGGAGAGAACTAGAATGGAAAGGAGGGAAATATGACAAGTGTGAAGGGTCAGAAAATAGAATAATGACACTAATGGAAAATATAGGAGAAACTCCTCTTTGGAAGTTATTGATTTGGGGAGTGAATTTGTAAATACCTTGGGATTTGTCATCAAAACGCTTTCTAGGAAAGCAAAGACCTGAGCAAGAGGCAATGCTGTGTGCCTTGAGCCCTGGGAAGAAAGTTCCTTTATGTGTTATTCCAGTTTCTGCAAGCAGCAGACAGGGAGACAGAGTTAAATGTGGAGAAGATTGACAAGGATGAGTGCCTATGAGGGAAAGTGAGGAGGAAGCTAGGGAAGCTTGGAGGAGCCACAAGACTAAATGTAAGCCTGGTTCTTACAAAAGACAGAGAAGGAATGAAGTTCAGATAGAAGAATCTTAGACTAGGGTGCACTTCTAAAATAATCCAGCAATGTCAATGGGAGTCCTCAAAGCAAAGTTGTCCATCAGACAAGTCCCACATCCCACAAGACTGGGCCTGCATTAGTATTCCTGCTGCACTCAGTCACCAGATGGGAGCAGCCCCCAGAAAGTGCTGTGTTGTCATGAATGTGTTGTTGAATTTCAGAGCACAGCAGCTAGGGCCATACAGGAATTATTTTCTCCCCAGTTAGAGATCCTAGAGAGGCATTTTTGTGGCCATCACACCTTGTATGTTTTGAAGGATAAAAATGGGACAATAGGGGGTGACCTTGAAGATGGCGGAAGAGTAAGACGCGGAGATCGCCTTCCTCCCCACGGATACACCAGAAATACATCCACACGTGGAACAACTCCTACAGAACTCCTACTGAAGGCTGGCAGAAGACCTCAGACCTCCCAAAAGGCAAGAAACTCCCCACGTAACTGGGTAGGGCAAAAGAAAAAACAGAGACAAAAGAATAAGGACGGCACCTGCACCAGTGGGAGGGAGCTGTGAAGGAGGAAAAGTTTCCACACACTAGGAAGCCCCTCCGTGGGCGGAGACTGCGGGAGGCAGAGGGGGGAGTTTCGGGACCGCGGAGTAGTGCACAGCGACGGGTGCAGAGGGCAAAGCGGGGAGATTCCTGCACAGACGATCGGTGCTGACCGGCACTCACCAACCCGAGAGGCTTGCTGCTCACCCACCGGGGCGGGCGGGGCTGCGAGCTGAGGCTCGGGTTTTGGTTTTGGACGGAGCTCAGGGAGAGGACTGGGGTTGGCTGCTTGAACATAGCCTGAAGGGGTTAGTGCACCACGACTAGCCGGGAGGGAGTTCGGGGAAAAGCCTGCACCGGCCGAAGAGGCAAGAGACTTTTTCTTCCCTCTTTGTTTCCTGGTGCGCGAGGAGAGGGATTTAAGAGCGCTGCTTAAAGGAACTCCAGAGACGGGCGCGAGCCGCGGCTAAAAGCGCGAACCCCAGAGACGGGCGCGAGCCGCGGCTGAGGGCGCAAACCCCAGAGACGGGCGCGAGCCGCGGCTGAAAGCGCAAACCCCAGAGACGGGCGCGAGCCGCGGCTAAAACCGCGGACCCCAGAGACGGGCGGGAGACGCTAAGGCTGCTGCTGCCGCCACCAAGGGGCCTGTGTGCGAGCACAGGTCACTCTCCACACCCCTCTTCCGCGGAGCCTGTGCAGCCCGCCACTGCCAGGTTCCCGGGATCCAGGGACAACTTCCCCGGGACAACGCACGGCGGGCCTCAGGCTGGTGCAACGTCACGCCGGCCTCTGCCGCCGCAGGCCCGCCCCGCACGCAGTGCCCCTCCTTCCCCCATCCCCCAACCCCCGGCCTGAGTGAGCCGGAGGCCCCGAATCAGCGGCTCCTTTAACCCCGTCCCGTCTGAGCGAAAAAACAGACGCCCTCCAGCGACCTACACGCAGAGGCAGGGCCAAATCCAAAGCTGAGCTCCTGTGAGCTGTGAGAACAAAGAAGAGAAAGGGAAATCTCTCCCAGCAGCCACAGAAGCAGCGGATTAAAGCTCCACAATCAACTTGATATACCTTGCATCTGTGGAATACCTGAATAGACAAGGAATGATCCCAAATTGAAGAGGTGGAATTTAGGAGCGAGATCTATGATTTTTTTCCCTTTTCCTCTTTTTGTGAATGTGTACTTGTATGCTTCTGTGTGAGATCTTGTCTGTATACTCTAGCTTCCACCATTTGTCCTAGGGCTCTATCCGTCCATGACTTTTTTTTTAAAATTCTTTTTCTTAATAATTAAGTTTAATTGTAATAACTTTATTATACTTTACCTTCGTTCTTTCTTTCTTTCCTTCCTTCCTTCCCTCCTTTAGACAACGAATCACCCCAAATTGAGGAGGTGGTCTCAGGGAGCAGGATTTATGATTTTTCCCCCTTTACCTCTTTTTGTGAAGGTGTAAGTGTATGCTTCTGTGTAAGATTTTCTCTGTATAGCTTTGCTTTCAACATTGGTCCTAAGGTTCTATCCGTCCCTATTTTTTTTTAATATTTTTTAATTCAATAACTATATTATACTTTATTTTATTTTTACTGTATCATCTTTCTTTCTGTCTTTTTTTCCTTCTTTCCCTCCTTCCTTCCTTCCTTCCTTCCTCCCTCCCTCCCTCCCTCCTTTCTTTCCTTCTTTGCTTCTTTCTTCCTTCCTTCCTTTCCTCCTTTCCTTCTTTCTTTACTCATACTTCTACTAATTCTCCCTACTTTTTCTCCCTTTTATTCTGAGCTGTGTGGATGAAAGGCTCTTGGTGCTCCAGCCAGGAGTCAGGGCTCTGCCTCCGAGGTAGGAGAGCCAACTTCAGGACACTGGTCAACAAGAGACCTCCCAGCTCCACATAATATTAAACGGTGGAAATATCCCAGAGACCTCCATCTTAACACCAGCACCCAGCTTCACTCAACGACCAGCAAGCCACAGTGCTGGACAACCTATGCCAAACAACTAGCAAAACAGGAACACAACCCCACCCATTAGCAGAGAGGCTGCCTAAAATCATAATAAGGCCACAGACACCCCAAAACACACCAACAGACGTGAACCTGCCCACTAGAGAGACAAGATCTAGCCTCATCCAGCACAACACAGGCACTAGTCCCCTCCACCAGGAAGCCTACACAACCCACTGAAACAACCTTAGCCACTGGAGACAGACATCAAAAACAACGGGAACTACGAAAGTGCAGGCTGCAAAAAGGAGACCCCAAACACAGTAAGATAAGCAAAATGAGAAGACAGAAAAACACACAGCAGATGAAGGAGCAAGATAAAAACCCACCAGACCTAACAAATGAAGAGGAAATAGGCAATCTACCTGAAAAAGAATTCAGAATAATGATAGTAAGGATGATCCGAAATCTTGGAAGTAGAATGGACAAAATGCAAGAAACAGTTAACAAGGACCTACAAGAACTAAAGATGAAACAAGCAACGATGAACAATGCAATAAATGAAATTAAAATCACTCTAGATAGGATCAATAGCAGAATAACTGAGGCAGAAGAACGGATAAGTGACCTGGAAGATAAAGTAGTGGAAATAACTACTGCAGAGCAGAATAAAGAAAAAAGAATGAAAAGAACTGAGGACAGTCTCAGAGACCTCTGGGACAACATGAAACGCACCAACATTCGAATTATAGGGGTTCCAGAAGAAGAAGAAAGAAAGAAAGGGACTGAGAAAATATTTGAAGAGATTATAGTTGAAAACTTCCCTAATATGGGAAAGGAAATAGTTAATCAAGTCCAGGAAGCACAGAGGGTCCCATACAGGATAAATACAAGGAGAAACACGCCAAGACACATATTAATCAAACTGTCAAAAATTAAATACAAAGAAAGCATATTAAAAGCAGCAAGGGAAAAACAACAAATAACACACAAGGGAATCCCCATAAGGTTAACAGCTGATCTCTCAGCAGAAACCCTACAAGCCAGAAGGGAGTGGCAGGACATACTGAAAGTGATGAAGGAGAATAGCCTGCAACCAAGACTACTCTACCCAGCAAGGATCTCATTCACATTTGATGGAGAAATTAAAACCTTTACAGACAAGCAAAAGCTGAGAGAGTTCAGCACCACCAAACCAGCTTTACAACAAATGCTAAAGGAACTTCTCTAGACACGAAACACAAGAGAAGGAAATGACCTATAGTAGCGAACCCAAAACAATATATAAAATGGAAATAGGAACATACATATCGATAATTACCTTAAATGTAAATGGACTAAATGCTCCCACCAAAAGACACAGATTGGCTGAATGGATACAAAAACAAGACCCTTATATATGCTGTCTACAAGAGACCCACTTCAGAACTAGAGACACATACAGACTGAAAGTAAGGGGATGGAAAAAGATATTCCATGCAAATGGAAACCAAAAGAAAGCTGGAGTAGCAATTCTCATATCAGACAAAATAGACTTTAAAATAAGGACTATTAAAAGGGACAAAGAAGGACACTACATAATGATCAAGGGATCGATCCAAGAAGAAGATATAACAATTGTAAATATTTAGGCACCCAACATAGGAGCACCTCAATACATAAGGCAAATACTAACAACCATAAAAGGGGAGATCAACAGTAACACATTCATAGTAGGGGACTTTAACACCCCACTTTCACCCATGGACAGATCATCCAAAATGAAAATAAATAAGGAAACACAAGCTTTAAATGATACATTAAACAAGATGGACTTAATTGATATTTATAGGACACTCCATCCAAAAACAACAGAATACACATTTTTCTCAAGTGCTCATGGAACATTCTCCAGGATAGATCATATCTTGGGTCACAAATCAAGCCTTGGTAAATTTAAGAAAACTGAAATTGTTTCAAGTATCTTTTCTGACCACAACGCCATGAGACTAGATATCAATTACAGGAAAAGATCTGTAAAAAATACAAACACATGGAGGCTAAACAATACACTACTTAATAACCAAGTTATCACTGAAGAAATCAAAGAGGAAATCAGACAATACCTAGAAACAAATGACAATGGAGACACAACGACCCAAAACCTATGGGATGCAGCAAAAGCAGTTCTAAGGGGGAAGTTTATAGCAATACAAGCTCACCTTAAGAAGCAGGAAACATCTCGAATAAACAACCTAACCTTGCACCTCAAGCAATTAGAGAAAGAAGAACAAAAAAACCCCAAAGCTAGCAGAAGGAAAGAAATCATAAAAATCAGATCCGAAATAAATGAAAAAGAAATGAAGGAAACAATAGCAAAGATCAATAAAACTAAAAGCTGGTTCTTTGAGAAGATAAAAAAAATAGATAAACCACTAGCCAGACTCATCAAGAAAAAAAGGGAGAAGACTCAAATCAATAGAATTAGAAATGAAAAAGGAGAAGTAACAACTGACACTGCAGAAATAAAAAAAATCATGAGAGATTACTACAAGCAACTCTATGCCAATAAAATGGACAATCTGGAAGAAATGGACAAATTCTTAGAAATGCACAACCTGCCAAGACTGAATCAGGAAGAAATAGAAAATATGAACAGACCAATCACAAGCACTGAAATTGAAACTGTGATTAAAAACCTTCCAACAAACAAAAGCCCAGGACCAGATGGCTTCACAGGTGAATTCTATCAAACGTTTAGAGAAGAGCTAACACCTATCCTTCTCAAACTCTTCCAAAATATAGCAGAGGGAGGAACACTCCCAAATTCCTTCTACGAAGCCACCATCACCTTGATACCAAAACCAGACAAGGATGTCACAAAGAAAGAAAACTACAGGCCAATAACACTGATGAACATAGATGCAAAAATCCTCAACAAAATACTAGCAAACAGAATCCAACAGCACATTAAAAGGATCATACACCATGATCAAGTGGGGTTTATTCCAGGAATGCAAGGATTCTTCAATATACGCAAATCTATCAATGTGATAAACCATATTAACAAATTGAAGGAGAAAAACCATATGATCATCTCAATAGATGCAGAGAAAGCTTTCGACAAAATTCAACACCCATTTATGATAAAAACCCTCCAGAAAGTAGGCATAGAGGGAACTTTCCTAAACATAATAAAAGCCATATATGACAAGCCCACAGCAAACATCATCCTCAATGGTGAAAAACTGAAAGCATTTCCACTAAGATCAGGAACAAGACAAGGTTGCCCACTCTCACCACTCTTATTCAACATAGTTTTGGAAGTTTTAGCCACAGCAATCAGAGAAGAAAAGGAAATAAAAGGAATCCAAATCGGAAAAGAAGAAGTAAAGCTGTCACTGTTTGCAGATGACATGATACTATACATAGAGAATCCTAAAGATGCTACCAGAAAACTACTAGAGCTAATCAATGAATTTGGTAAAGTAGCAGGATACAAAATTAATGCACAGAAATCTCTGGCATTCCTATATACTAATGATGAAAAATCTGAAAGTGAAATCAAGAAAACACTCCCATTTACCATTGCAACAAAAAGAATAAAATATCTAGGAATAAACCTACCTAAGGAGACGAAAGACCTGTATGCAGAAAATTATAAGACACTGATGAAAGAAATTACAGATGATACAAATAGATGGAGAGATATACCATGTTCTTGGATGGGAAGAATCAACATTGTGAAAATGACTCTACTACCCAAAGCAATCTACAGATTTAATGCAATCCCTATCAAACTACCACTGGCATTTTTCACACAACTAGAACAAAAAATTTCGCAATTTGTATGGAAACACAAAAGACCCCGAATAGCCAAAGCAATCTTGAGAACGAAAACAGGAGCTGGAGGAATCAGGCTCCCTGACTTCAGACTATATTACAAAGCAACAGTAATCAAGACAGTATGGTACTGGCACAAAAACAGAAAGATAGATCAGTGGAACAGGATAGAAAGCCCAGAGATAAACCCACGCACATATGGACACCTTATCTTTGATAAAGGAGGCAGGAATGTACAGTGCAGAAAGGACAGCCTCTTCAATAAATGGTGCTGGGAAAACTGGACAGGTACATGTAAAAGTATGAGATTAGATCACTCCCTAACACCATACACAAAAATAAGCTCAAAATGGATTAAAGACCTAAATGTAAGGCCAGAAACTATCAAACTCTTAGAAGAAAACATAGGAAGAACACTCTATGTCATAAATATTTTTGAAATAAATAAAAAATTCTACCCCAAACTTAAAGCTATAGTTTGTCTCCTGCTACCAGGTGACCGCAGAACGACATGGGCATATAAATTAAGTAGTGTGGTTTAAACATTTCTCCACCCTTTTTAGTTGCCTTAATCAAAATCAAAACAGATAAAGTTAGGTTTGTATGAGGAAGGACATTTAGAGGTTATTTAGTTCAATTCTCCTATTTTAGATAAGAAACCTCTTAAATTGGCTCCTCTAATATAATGGAGCTAGAACTATGGCCAGACTATAGTCAGAAGCCGGTCTCCAGACCTTCAGTCTAGTGCTACTTTTTTTACAGCAAGTTTTTTCTCATAACTTCTTTTTAGTAATCAAGACAACAGGGTGTTTTTTTTTAACAATACTTAAGAAAACATAAGGCACTTTGGTACATTTCAGTAATTTTCTCACTAACACACATCAAACAGCCTTGAATCTTTGTTAGCTTGCATTCAAGAGCTCTTTTGATGGTTTGTCATCAACATTCCCCCCATTTCTCTGAAAGAATAGAGGCCATCGGCGAAGGTCACTTTTTCCTTCTGATTCCTCTTGATCTATTTCTGATTACTTCTGATCTACAAATTTATCCTACTTTCCTCTCAGTTAACCTTAGAGAAAGAGATGTTCCTTCTCTTTCTCAGGGCTAAATCTATCATCCTGGCACTTGATCTAATTCTTGTCAATATCCAAGAGATTTGTTCTATAGTCTAGCCTCTCTCTTTCTCTCTCTCTCTCTCTCTCTCTCTCTCTCTCTCCTGAGGCTTAGACCTCTCTCTAGCTCCTGGCACCACAAACAGGCTTAAGTTTCCTCCATCTTGAAGCCTCCTGATCCTACCTACTTGAATAACTACCTGCAAATCCTACCCTCCCCTTCTCATTCAAACATTTTGAAAGAATACACTCAGTCTCACTTTGTTAACTTCATTCATTTCTCAGCTCACTACAATCTACCCTCCACCCCCAGAATATTACTAAATTGGCTCTAACCAAGACCACAAACTGCTTCCTAATAATCAAACACAGGGGAAATTTCGAGTCTTATGTTACCATCTCGCTTTTTTCATCTCAAAACCTTTTCCTATTCTCTCAGTTCCCATGACTCTGTATTCATTTGATCCCCTGAAATGTTTTATTCCTGTTTTCTGTGTGGGTTCTTCTTCCATGTACTCTTAAAATGTCAGTTTCCCACAAAAAATATAATCATGATTTCAAGTACCAATATATACTGATGGCCACCAAATCTGTATTTCCATCTCAAACAGTTTTGATATTCAGATATAGGTGTTCATATACCTATTTAATGAATTCCATGTTCATGCGTGATAAGCACCACAAAAACTCAATTCAACATCTTTGATCCTATCCCCTACTTATACATACTGCAGAACCCCACCGAAATGCTATATGTGGAGTCGAAAAAACTGCTTTGGCTAAAATTCAAGGTCACATTATTGTAAGGTTAATTAAAAAGTCATGCTATAAAACTGTAATAGGCACAAAAGGAAAGATAGTGAAACATATATTGAGTACAGATGGCCATACACTGACTGAAAAAGGCTCAAATGATCAAAAGGCACTCACTTCCCAACTATTCTTTGTTCCATATTCCTCCCCCCTGTTTTTTTTCCTCATGTTCCTCTTTCCCTGGGGCTGGGAGGAGGATTGGAACCAATCATAAATCCCATTATATCCAAAGTCATGTTATAAAGCAATTTTACTGAATTTTCTCTCTATCTTACTTAGTGGTATCACCATCAACCTAAGTGACATCACTTAGAATAAAAACTTGGGGCTGATTCTTGTACCCTCTTTTCATTACTCTCTAGATTCAATTAATCAATAATTCTTGAAAATTGTACTTCTTTAATCCTTGAATTGGCATAGTGTTGCCATGTTCCCTAATCCATACCGTAATCTTTTTCTGGATTACCCAAACAGCCTTCTATCAGGTCACTCTGCCTCCAGGTTTGTCCCACTCAAATTTCAGAACTGAGATTCTAGAGAAAATATAAGATACTAAGGCCCTCTCCCTGCCCTACATCTCACAATCCCACTTGTGATTTCAAAATATACCAAGATTTTTCACACATCAGGAGTTTGCACTTTCTCTGCCTAGAATCCTATACCAACACATTGTTCACCCAGCAATAGCCTATTGGTCTATTAAGACTCACCTCTAATCTATGAAGTCATCCCTGTTTTTCCTTCCTCTTTCCAAAGAATGCAATTGACCACGCCCTATTTTTGGTGTCCTCTCATTATAGGCATGTGTCTGTTAAAATATCTATATCATTTCTTTATTCTCGGTCACTTACTGTTTTCTTTTTCCCACTAAAATTTTAAACTTATTGAGGAATGGGGCTAGAAGTGATTCAGCACTGGGTATAGATGGTGGATACAGGGTATGTATAATTATTTTTTAAACTACATTATGTTCTATGCATTGTATAATATATCTCACAGTTTAAGAAAATAAAGGGAAAATAAAAGAGATTACACAGAGCCACTAAGGTCATGTGAAAGGCAGAAGTCAAATTAGAAACAAACAATAGGTAGGAAAAGGGAAATTATGACAGACCATCCTTGATAAGGAAAGGAGTCTGTGTTTGCTATCTATCACTTTCCAAACTGTGACTCCTTGTTTGAAGTGAATCTTTTGCCTATTTCCTATTCTTTTTTCCCATCTAATGAGCAAGCGAAAGCCGCCATTGGCTGAAATCATACACAAACACTGATCACTCTAACTCAATATACAGATAAAAAACTAGTAAAAGCATGAAGCGTGAAGTAAAGAGAGAATTTCCCCTCAAAATAAGTTTAGGGACTGGGCGGGAAGATGGCGGAAGAGTAAGACGTGGAGATCGCCTTCCTCCTCACGGATACACCAGAAATACATATACACGTGGAACAACTCCTACCGAACACCTACTGAAGGCTGGCAGAAGACCTCAGAGCTCCCAAAAGGCAAGAAACTCCCCACGTACCTGGGTAGGGCAAAAGAAAAAAGAAAAAACAGAGACAAAAGAATAAGGACGGCACCTGCACCAGTGGGAGGGAGCTGTAAAGGAGGAAAAGTTTCCACACACTAGGAAGCCCCTCCGCGGGCGGAGACTGCGGGAGGCGGAGGGGGGAGCTTCGGGACCGCGGAGTGGAGCACAGCGACGGGTGCGGAGGGCAAAGCGGGGGGATTCCTGCACAGACGATCGGTGCCGACCGGCACTCACCAACCCGAGAGGCTTGTCTGCTTACCCGCCGGGGCGGGCGGGGCTGCGAGCTGAGGCTCGGGTTTCGGTTTTGGACGGAGCGCGGGGAGAGGACTGGGGTTGGCGGCTTGAGCATAGCCTGGAGGGGTTGGTGCGCCACGACTAGCCGGGAGGGAGTTCGGGGAAAAGCCTGCACCGGCCGAAGAGGCAAGAGACTTTTTCTTCCCTCTTTGTTTCCTGGCGCGCGAGGAGAGGGGTTTAAGAGCGCTGCTTAAAGGAACTCCAGAGAAGGGCGCGAGCCGCGGCTAAAAAGCGCAAACCCCAGAGACGGGCGCGAGCCTCGGCTGAGGGCGCGAGCCCCCGAGACGGGCGCGAGCCGCGGCGGGAAGCGCGAGCCCCCGAGACGGGCGCGAGCCGCGGCGGGAAGCGCGAGCCCCAGAGACGGGCGCGAGCCGCGGCTGAAACTGCGGAGCCCAGAGACGGGCGGGAGACGCTGGGGCTGCTGCTGCCGCCACCAGGGGGGCTGTGTGCGAGCACAGGTCACTCTCCGCGCCCCTCTTCCGCGGAGCCTGTGCAGGCCGCCACTGCCGGGTTCCCGGGATCTGGGGACAGCTTCCCGCACGGCGGGTCTCAGGCTGGTGCAGCGTCACGCCGGCCTCTGCCGCAGCGTCACGCCGCCTCTGCCGCCGCAGGCCCGCCCCGCACGCAGTGCCCCGCCTTCCCCCATCCCCCAACCCCCGGCCTGAGTGAGCCGGAGCTCCCGAATCAGCGGCTCCTTTAACCCCGTCCTGTCTGAGCAAAAAAAACAGACGCCCTCCAGCGATCAGCGCGCAGGGGCAGGGCCGGGTACAAAGCTGAGCTCCTGTGAGCTGTGAGAGCAGGGAGGAGAGGGGGAGGTCTCTCCCGGCAGCCGCGGAGGCGGCGGATTGAAGCTCCACAATCAACTTGATGTGCCCTGCATTGTGGAATACCTGAATAGACAGGGAGTGAGCCCAAATTGAAGAGGGGGAATTTAGGAGCGAGATCGGTGATTTTTTTCCCTTTTCCTCTTTTTGTGAATGTGGGCATGTATGCTTCTGTGTGAGATTTTGTCTGTATACTCTTGTTTCCACCATTTATCCTAGGGCTCTATCCGTCCATGGGTTTTTTTTTTTAAAAAAAAAAAAAAAATTTTTTTTTAATAATTAATTTTAATTGTAATAACTTTATTGAACTTTACCTTCGTTCTTTCTTTCTTTCTTTCCTTCCTTCCTTCCCTCCTTTAGACAACTAATCACCCCAAATTGAGGAGGTGGTCTCTGGGAGCAGGATTTATGATTTTTCCCCCTTTGCCTCTCTTTGTGAACGTGTAGGTGTATGCTTCTGTGTAAGATTTTCTCTGTATAGCTTTGCTCCCAATAGTTGTCCTAGGGCTCTATCCTTCCATGGTTTTTTAAAAAAAAAAAAAATTTTTTTTCTTTCTTAATAATTAATTTTAATTGCAATAACTTTATTGTACTTTACCTTCGTTCTTTCTTTCTTTCTTTCCTTCCTTCCTTCCCTCCTTTAGACAGCAAATCACCCCAGGTTGAGGAGGTGGTCTCTGGGAGCAGGATTTAGGATTTTTCCCCCTTTGCCTCTCTTTGTGAACGTGTATGTGTATGCTTCTGTGTAAGATTTTCTCTGTATAGCTTTGCTTCCAACATTTGTCCTAGGGCTCTATCCGTCCATGGTTTTTTTTTAAAAAAAAAAAAAAATTTTTTTTTCTTTCTTAATAATTAATTTTAATTGCAATAACTTTATTGTACTTTACCTTCGATCTTTCTTTCTTTCTTTCCTTCCTTCCTTCCCTCCTTTAGACAGCAAATCACCCCAGGTTGAGGAGGTGGTCTCTGGGAGCAGGATTTAGGATTTTTCCCCCTTTGCCTCTCTTTGTGAACGTGTATGTGTATGCTTCTGTGTAAGATTTTCTCTGTATAGCTTTGCTTCCAACATTTGTCCTAGGGCTCTATCCGTCCATGTTTTTTTTTTAAAAAAAAAAAAAAATTTTTTTTCTTAATAATTAATTTTAATTGTAATAACTTTATTGTACTTTACCTTCGTTCTTTCTTTCTTTCCTTCCTTCCTTCCCTCCTTTAGACAGCGAATCACCCCAGGTTGAGGAGGTGGTCTCTGGGAGCAGGATTTATGATTTTTCCCACTTTGCCTCTCTTTGTGAACACGTATGTGTATGCTTCTGTGTAAGATTTTCTCTGTATAGCTTTGTTTCCAGCATTTGTCCTAGGGTTCTATCTGTTCTTTTTTTTTTTTTTTTTTTTTTTTTTTCTTTTTCTTTTTTTTTTTGTTCTAAATATTTTTTAGTACAATAACTATATTATACTTTATTTTATTTTTACTGTATCTTCTTTCTTTCTGTCTTTTTTCCTTCTTTCCTTCCTTCCTTCCTCCCTTCCTCCCTCCCTCCCTCCTTTCTTTCCTTCTTTGCTTCTTTCTTCCTTCCTTCCTTTCCTCCTTTCCTCCTTTCCTTCTTTCTTTCCTCAAACTTCTACTAATTCTCTCTACATTTTCTCCTTCTTTCCCTCCTACCTTCCTTCCTTCCTCCCTCCCTCCCTCCTTTCTTTCCTTCTTTGCTTCTTTCTTCCTTCCTTCCTTTCCTCCTTTCCTTCTCTCTTTCCTCAAACTTCTACTAATTCTCTCTACATTTTCTCCTTCTTTCCCTCCTTCTTTCCTTCCTTCCTCCCTCCCTCCCTCCCTCCTTTCTTTCCTTCTTTGCTTCTTTCTTCCTTCCTTCCTTTCCTCCTTTCCCTCTTTCTTTCCTCAAACTTCTAATAATTCTCTCTACATTTTCCCCTTCTTTCCCTCCTTCCTTCCTTCCTTCCTCCCTCCCTCCCTCCTTTCTTTCCTTCTTTGCTTCTTTCTTCCTTCCTTCCTTTCCTCCTTTCCTTCTTTCTTTCCTCATACTTCTAATAATTCTCTCTACTTTTCCTCCCTTTTATTCTGAGCCGTGTGGATGAAAGGCTCTTGGTGCTCCAGCCCAGGAGGCAGGGCTCTGCCTCTGAGGTAGGAGAGCCAACTTCAGGAAACTGATCAACAAGAGACCTCCCAGCTCCACATAATATTAAACGGTGGACATCTCCCAGAGACCTCCATCTTAACACCAGCACCCAGCTTCACTCAACGACCAGCAAGCCACAGTGCTGGACAACCTATGCCAAACAACTAGCAAAACAGGAACACAACCCCACCCATTAGCAGAGAGGCTGCCTAAAATCATAACAAGGCCACAGACACCCCAAAACACACCACCAGACGTGAATCTGCCCACTAGAGAGACAAGACCGAGCCTCATCCAGCACAACACAGGCACTAGTCCCCTCCACCAGGAAGCCTACACAACCCGCTGAAACAACCTTAGCCACTGGAGACAGACATCGAAAACAACGGGAACTACGAAAGTGCAGGCTGCAAAAAGGAGACCCCAAACACAGTAAGATAAGCAAAATGAGAAGACAGAAAAACACACAGCAGATGAAGGAGCAAGATAAAAACCCACCAGACCTAACAAATGAAGAGGAAATAGGCAATCTACCTGAAAAAGAATTCAGAATAATGATAGTAAGGATGATCCGAAATCTTGGAAGTAGAATAGACAAAATGCAAGAAACAGTTAACAAGGACCTAGAAGACATAAAGATGAAACAAGCAACGATGAACAACGCAATAAATGAAATTAAAAGTACTCTAGATAGGATCAATAGCAGAATAACTGAGGCAGAAGAACGGATAAGTGACCTGGAAGATAAAGTAGTGGAAATAACTACTGCAGAGCAGAATAAAGAAAAAAGAATGAAAAGAACTGAGGACAGCCTCAGAGAGCTCTGGGACAACATTAAACGCACCAACATTCGAATTATAGGGGTTCCAGAAGAAGAAGAAAAAAAGAAAGGGACTGAGAAAATATTTGAAGAGATTATAGTTGAAAACTTCCCTAATATGGGAAAGGAAATAGTTAATCAAGTCCAGGAAGCACAGAGAGTCCCATACAGGATAAATACAAGGAGAAATACGCCAAGACACATATTAATCAAACTATCAAAAATTAAATACAAAGAAAGCATATTAAAAGCAGCAAGGGAAAAACAACAAATAACACACAAGGGAATCCCCATAAGGTTAACAGCTGATCTCTCAGCAGAAACCCTACAAGCCAGAAGGGAGTGGCAGGACATACTGAAAGTGATGAAGGAGAAACACCTGCAACCAAGACTACTCTACCCAGCAAGGATCTCATTCAGATTTGATGGAGAAATTAAAACCTTTACAGACAAGCAAAAGCTGAGAGAGTTCAGCACCACCAAACCAGCTTTACAACAAATGCTAAAGGAACTCCTCTAGATAAGAAATGCAAAAGAAGGAAACGACCTATAATAACGAACCCAAAACAATATAGAAAATGGGAATAGGAACATACATATCGATAATTACCTTAAATGTAAATGGACTAAATGCTCCCACCAAAAGACACAGATTGGCTGAATGGATACAAAAACAAGACCCTTATATATGCTGTCTACAAGAGACCCACCTCAGACCTAGAGACACATACAGACTGAAAGTAAGGGGATGGAAAAAGATATTCCATGCAAATGGAAACCAAAAGAAAGCTGGAGTAGCAATTCTCATATCAGACAAAATAGACTTTAAAATAAGGACTATTAAAAGGGATAAAGAAGGACACTACATAATGATCAAGGGATCGATCCAAGAAGAAGATATAACAATTGTAAATATTTATGCACCCAACATAGGAGCACCTCAATACGTAAGGCAAATACTAACAGCCATAAAAGGGGAAATAGACAGTAACACATTCATAGTAGGGGACTTTAACACCCCACTTTCACCCATGGACAGATCATCCAAAATGAAAATAAATAAGGAAACACAAGCTTTAAATGATACATTAAACAAGATGGACTTAATTGATATTTATAGGACACTCCATCCAAAAACAACAGATTACACATTTTTCTCAAGTGCTCATGGAACATTCTCCAGGATAGATCATATCTTGGGTCACAAATCAAGCCTTGGTAAATTTAAGAAAATTGAAATTGTATCAAGTATCTTTTCTGACCACAACGCCATGAGACTAGATATCAATTACAGGAAAAGATCTGTAAAATATACAAGCACATGGAGGCTAAACAATACACTACTTAATAATGAAGTGATCACTGAAGAAATTAAAGAGGAAATAAAAAAATACCTAGAAACAAATGACAATGGAGACACAACGACCCAAAACCTATGGGATGCAGCAAAAGCAGTTCTAAGGGGGAAGTTTATAGCAATACAAGCCCACCTTAAGAAGCAGGAAACATCTCGAATAAACAACCTAACCTTGCACCTCAAGCAATTAGAGAAAGAAGAACAAAAAAGCCCCAAAGCTAACAGAAGGAAAGAAATCATAAAAATCAGATCAGAAATAAATGAAAAAGAAATGAAGGAAACGATAGCAAAGATCAATAAAACTAAAAGCTGGTTCTTTGAGAAGATAAACAAAATAGATAAACCACTAGCTAGACTCATCAAGAAAAAAAGGGAGAAGACTCAAATCAATAGAATTAGAAATGAGAAAGGAGAAATAACAACTGACACTGCAGAAATAAAAAAAATCATGAGAGATTACTACAAGCAACTCTATGCCAATAAAATGGACAATCTGGAAGAAATGGACAAATTCTTAGAAATGCACAACCTGCCAAGACTGAATCAGGAAGAAATAGAAAATATGAACAGACCAATCACAAGCACTGAAATTGAAACTGTGATTAAAAATCTTCCAACAAACAAAAGCCCAGGACCAGATGGCTTCACAAGTGAATTCTATCAAACGTTTAGAGAAGAGCTAACACCTATCCTTCTCGAACTCTTCCAAAATATAGCAGAGGGAGGAACACTCCCAAATTCCTTCTACGAGGCCACCATCACCTTGATACCAAAACCAGACAAGGATGTCACAAAGAAAGAAAACTACAGGCCAATATCACTGATGAACATAGATGCAAAAATCCTCAACAAAATACTAGCAAACAGAATCCAACAGCACATTAAAAGGATCATACACCATGATCAAGTGGGGTTTATTCCAGGAATGCAAGGATTCTTCAATATACGCAAATCTATCAATGTGATAAACCATATTAACAAATTGAAGGAGAAAAACCATATGATCATCTCAATAGATGCAGAGAAAGCTTTTGACAAAATTCAACACCCATTTATGATAAAAACCCTCCAGAAAGTGGGCATAGAGGGAACTTTCCTCAACATAATAAAGGCCATATATGACAAGCCCACAGCAAACATCATCCTCAATGGTGAAAAACTGAAAGCATTTCCACTAAGATCAGGAACAAGACAAGGTTGCCCACTCTCACCACTCTTATTCAACATAGTTTTGGAAGTTTTAGCCACAGCAATCAGAGAAGAAAAGGAAATAAAAGGAATCCACATCGGAAAAGAAGAAGTAAAGCTGTCACTGTTTGCAGATGACATGATACTATACATAGAGAATCCTAAAGATGCTACCAGAAAACTACTAGAGCTAATCAATGATTTTGGTAAAGTAGCAGGATACAAAATTAATGCACAGAAATCTCTGGCATTCCTATATACTAATGATGAAAAATCTGAAAGTGAAATCAAGAAAACACTCCCATTTACCATTGCAACAAAACGAATAAAATATCTAGGAATAAACCTACCTAAGGATACGAAAGACCTGTATGCAGAAAATTATAAGACACTGATGAAAGAAATTAAAGATGATACAAATAGATGGAGAGATATACCATGTTCTTGGATGGGAAGAATCAACATTGTGAAAATGACTCTACTACCCAAAGCAATCTACAGATTCAATGCAATCCCTATTAAACTACCACTGGCATTTTTCACAGAACTAGAACAAAAAATTTCGCAATTTGTATGGAAACACAAAAGACCCCGAATAGCCAAAGCAATTTTGAGAACGAAAAAAGGAGCTGGAGGAATCAGGCTCCCTGACTTCAGACTATACTACAAAGCAACAGTAATCAAGACAGTATGGTACTGGCACAAAAACAGAAAGATAGATCAGTGGAACAGGATAGAAAGCCCAGAGATAAACCCATGCACATATGGACACCTTATCTTTGATAAAGGAGGCAGGAATGTACAGTGGAGAAAGGACAGCCTCTTCAATAAATGGTGCTGGGAAAACTGGACAGGTACATGTAAAAGTATGAGATTAGATCACTCCCTAACACCATACACAAAAATAAGCTCAAAATGGATTAAAGACCTAAATGTAAGGCCAGAAACTATCAAACTCTTAGAGGAAAACATAGGAAGAACACTCTTTGACATAAATCACAGCAAGATCCTTTCTGACCCACCTCCTAGAGTAATGGAAATAAAAACAAAAATAAACAAATGGGACCTAATGAAACTTCAAAGCTTTTGCACAGCAAAGGAAACCATAATCAAGACCAAAAGACAACCCTCAGAATGGGAGAAAACATTTGCAAATGAAGCAACTGACAAAGGATTAATCTCCAAAATTTACAAGCAGCTCATGCAGCTCAATAACAAAAAAACAAACAACCCCATCCAAAAATGGGCAGAAGACCTAAACAGACATTTCTCCAAAGAAGATATACAGAATGCCAACAAACACATGAAAGAATGCTCAACCTCATTAATCATTAGAGAAATGCAAATCAAAACTACAATGAGATATCATCTCACACCAGTCAGAATGGCCATCATCAAAAAATCTAGAAACAATAAATGCTGGAGAGGGTGTGGAGAAAAGGGGACACTCTTGCACTGCTGGTGGGAATGTGAATTGGTTCAGCCACTATGGAGAACAGTATGGAGGTTCCTTAAAAAACTACAAATAGAATTACCATATGACCCAGCAATCCCACTACTGGGCATATACCCTGAGAAAACCAAAATTCAAAAGGAGTCATGTACCAAAATGTTCATTGCAGCTCTATTTACAATAGCCCGGAAATGGAAAGAACCTAAGCGCCCATCATCGGACGAATGGATAAAGAAGATGTGGCACATATACACAATGGAATATTACTCAGCCTTAAAAAGAAATGAAATTGAGATATTTGTAATGAGATGGATAGACCTAGAGTCTGTCATACAGAGTGAAGTAAGTCAGAAAGACAAAGACAGATACCGTATGCTAACACATATATATGGAATTTGAGGGGAAAAAATGTCATGAAGAACCTAGGGATAAGACAGGAATGGAGGCGCAGACCTACTGGAGAGCGGACTTGGGGATATGGGGAGGGGGAAGGGTGAGTTTTGACAGGGCGAGAGAGAGTCATGGACATATACACACTAACAAACGTGGTGGGGTGGATAGCTGGGGGGAAGCAGCCGCAAGGCACAGGGATATTAGCTCGGGGCTTTGGGACAGCCTGGAGGGGTGGGAGGGGGAGAGTGGGAGGGAGGGAGATGCAGGAGGGAAGACACATGGGAGCACATGTATATGTATAGCTGATTCACTTTGTTATAAATCAGAAACTAACACACCATTGTAAAGCAATTATACCCCAATAAAGATGTTAAAAAAAAAAAAAAAAAAAAAAAAAAATAAGTTTATAAAACCCTCCAAAATTACTTCAAGCAAGTATTATATATCACACATTAATGACCTTACCCATCCTTTTATGCTCTTTCAATAGTTTTTATCCCAGACCTCTTCTGTCATAATTTAAGTCATAAATTAGTATAAATAATAAATATCCAGATATTATTTTTCTCATATGCTGCAAATATCTATTTGAAGAAGTGGGAAGTTTTTAATGGGAGCCAAGTGTTCTAATGAAAATTATGTAAACAGTGGCAACTTGAAAATTTCTATATAGAAAGGACTTGTAGACAGTAATTTGGCTGGAATCAGAGGCTGAGAGACTTATTAGAGAGAAGTGTCAGCCATGCACGCTCTCTGTTTTATTGGCACATATGCTTGTTTGGGGAAAGCTTAAGGAGAAGAGCGTGGCTGATGAAGATTGTGAACGGGATAAATCTTCTCAAGCCATCCATGTGCGCCGACACTAAACACCATGCATACCTGGGTTGTTGGGATTTGGGTTTTGTTTTTCACTTTATGAACACACCAAAAATAACAAATAAACATATTTACAATGAAAATCTCTGAAAATAAATGAGTGGTCATCTTTGTTACAATTTTTGAACCAAAAAAATTAAAAATATATAAAACAAGTATGGTGGGAATCAGTGTAAAAGTTTTCTTCATGCTATTTGTAAAGGCATAGAAAGATTAGTAAAAGAGCCCTGCCTCTACCTCCCTCTATGTTCAATAATTAGGTAGTATCTCTCATTTCATATCACTTGACTTGAGTGAAGGATGCTATTACATGCATTACCTGAGGAAACGTTATGAAATTGTGGGATTGTGTCCTAAATTTCCCTGAAGGCACAATAGAATGGATGGGATCTCTCACTTGTCTTAGCTTTTATTTGAACAGAATTTGAAGTGTGTGCCATCAGGAAACCACACATTTCCCCTAAACAATAGTTTTTATCCCCTAAACTCTTTTTAGTTGTAGGGTGGCATGATGTGACAGTAAGTGTCTCCAAGTACTAGTCAAACCAAATTACACTCTTGAGCCTGTGCGTGCTCTGCCTGTTGATGGCAATGTCCCTGTTCTGTCATCCTTCCTCATCAGCTGTCTTGCTAAAGTGTGCAGTGAGTAATGATTACAAGGTGATATTTAATGAAAATGCTACCCATGACTCTGAGCCAAATGTGACCCCTACTATTCTTCTCCTATTAAAGAATAATTACCCATTCCTCATGCAATTGCAATTGCGCCTGCCAGAGACCTTGAGTTGCCAAAATATGCCAGTAAACTACTCAACTTTTGAAAAGTTCTCAACATACAAGGTGCTAATATTGATAAAGGAATGCATAGGAAGTAAAAAGTCTGGCTCTTGGGAAAATTAAATGTAAATAACCCCTGCTAAAAAAAAAAAAGCAGAAACTAACACACAATTGTAGAGCAATTATACGCCAATAAAGATGTTAAATATATATATATATATATAAATAACCTTGCTTCTACTAATTTGGGTGAGAGTTGCAACACGCTTTTTAACTAGCTTCTATATAGGAAATGAAATGAAGATGCCAAAGATTAATGCTGTCAATTTCAATGGCCAGCATGTATCCAAAAGGCAAACATATAAATCTAAAGCAAATAGAAGTGCATTGCTTAACTTCTGCTTATCATTCATTACACTGCTGCCCGGAAGTTAGCCATTATATTTTGCAAATCCATCACATCTCAAATTCATCTTGGAAAAGTTCCTTCCTCCATTACTGTATTGGGCTTTTATGGACCTTTGATGGCTCTCACAGTAATCAGCACTGGAAGATCTACAAGATTAACATGGACTAAAGTTTTGAGAGAAAGATAATGAACGTATTCCACATTATTCTCTAATTTTTTTTTACTGCCTCAAAACTAAGAGTCTTAATGTAGGCTAAGACACTTTACTTGCAATGACCATAATTCTAGCAAAGAGAAAATAAGTTTAGGGTTTCTAGTCACCTGTTTCTCAATATAGACAAAGTAGTAAGCAACTTGTAATTTTTCAAAATGCCCAAAGCCTAATGTTCTTAGCTTTGGAAAATTCTTTAATATCATTTTGGAAAGCAAATCTGGCTTGTAATAAATAAATTTTCTAGTATTCATAAGCTTCACATATACTCTCATATGTCTTATTCAATACACGTAATCATACATGTAGTAATAACAGCAGGTATAAGGAGTAGAGGTACAATGGAACAAATGATCAATTTGAAAGTGGGAAAGGAATAGGGTAGGACATGAACATGGTCCAAAGGCTTCATAGTGGAGATGACTGTCTTGAAAGATAACAGGTATTTGCTATATACATATAGTGGTCTGAAAGCATATCCCCACATTCTTTGACACTCTTTCTACCAAGAGGTGGAATCTAATAACCCTTCTCTTGAACATTGTTTGTCCTTAGTGACTCACTTCTAATGCATAGGATGCAACAGAAACTACACTGTATGACTACTGTAAGGCTAGTCCTAAAAGATGATATAGCTTCCACCTCTCTTGCTCACTTGAGACATGTATGTTTGAAGGCCCAAGACATGTAAAAAGTCTGACCCTCCTGAAGCTGCCATTCTGGAGAGACCAATTCAAAAGACCACATAGAGAGATGCCCAAGGAGCCAACTGTTCCAGATACCAGCTGCTTGAGTCCTTTGAGCCCAGGAACAAGACATGTGAATTAACAAGTCTCAGACAATTCCAGTTCCAGACACCATCTTATTGTATCCACAGGATAGACCTCACTGGGCAAGAACCACCTAACTAAGCACCACCAACTCTCCTGACCACTGCTAGTGTTGGCATGATTTATTACACAGCAGTAGATAACTAGAATGGTAGCCAAAGGGAGCAGCCTGTGAAAAACTGTGGAGGCTTAAAACATCCTGGTGTTTCAAGCAAGAACAAGTAGCTGAGCATGGCCAAAGGACAGAGTCTGAGTCAGGGCAAGGCGAGAGACAAGACTGAAAGGGGTTAGCAGAGGTCAAGTTATGGAGGTCAGAGTAATTCATGCCATGGAGTTTTATCCTGGAAGTAGTGGTTATTCGTCCATATTTTGAAACACATCTATCTAGAAAGATTAGTCCAGTACTTGTGAAAATGTTTCAGAATATTATTAATAATATTCTGTGAATACTAGTGAACACACACACTACATTGTCAGTTTAAGAAATAACATGTTCTGTAAGTGTGCTTGTCTGTTGGTATACATCTCTTTAGTCTCTGGAAACTCTGAAGAACTAACTGCTTAGATTTAACGCTTCACTTTACTGAACTCAAAGCAACCCATCCTGGATAATGGCTTGTCCAGACTTATTATCATTCAGGGGTTATTTTCTAGTTAGCAGCTTCAATGGCTCTGGTTTTATTTAGAAGGATTTCAGTGCTTCACTGAAATGGTTCATCTGAGCACTCTGTGCATGGTTAACATTTTGTGGCTATAAAGATTACTTAGAGTCTTTAATGATAAGAACCCTGAGTGGAAGAGAGGTTAACATATTTGCCAAGCTCACACAGCTATGTAGTTCTAAGGCCAAAAATAAGACCTACACCTTTTTTCAATAAGTGGTTCTTTGCAGAACACTATTTACTGGCCAACTAGTGGCCATGTTGGAAAGAAACTAGAATAAAGTGGTAAAGTCCTTAATGCTTGATTGCAACTATTTCCATAGAAATATTGCTGGGTTTGGTGAATCCTGACATTTTGACCATCTATAGTTGTAATTCAATATTATATTTGTAGCAGAAAATATGTATCTCATGTTCATAAAAGACAAGAGAGGTAAAAAAGAGCTTCACAATGTAAGGTCTGCTCATTTTATATATTATATATACATTTATTTTCATATTGAACTCATAGATTACAGGGCATTTGAGAAATAGGAGTAGATCTGACTTTTCTTTTTTTCACACTAAAAATTGTTTATTAAAATGCAAAACAATGGACAGTGAAAACATCCTGCGTTTTGTTTTTGTTTTTGGTTTGTTTTTGGGTTTTGTCATTGTTGTTGTTTTACTTTCTGGTAGGGGTAAGGTGGGGCATACAAGGGTTAGGGACAGATGGAGACAGCCCAGAAGGAAAGACAGCTTCACCTGCTCCTACAGCTTTCCTGGGGCCAGCCATGTGTAGTGCCTCTCAAATTTTGGGAAACAGCATGTTATAGTGAAAAGAATATTAACTCTAAAAACAATATAACAGGGTGTTAGCTAGGGCTTGTCCTATTGCCTCTAAATTTCAGCTGAAGCCCCAAGTCTGAGAAAAATGGATGATAGGTACTTCCTACATTCTAAAGAAAAGTGTTAGACACATCCATGTGAGACTAACTTAAGGCAGCAAAACCAGTGCAGCAATGAACCCCTACTTCCTAGCTATATAAAAGAACACTAGTTCATCAGAGAGGTAACCAAGGTAAAGAGTCATCAGCCTTATTGAAGTATTCCCCCCTCCACACCAAGATAAGTAGAACAAGAGAATTACATAAATATTAGGAGTGTCTAAAAGGGGCACACTGGGGATCTCACTCCCCAGTTGGCTGTTTGGGGAACCTGACATATATTCCCCGGACCTATACAAACATGGAAACTGGTTGCTGCCTCTCACCTGGAGAATGTTAAAGGTGGGAGGATGGTGGAACTGATTTGATTTGCAAGGCAAGTAGAGAGGGCAGTAGTGGGAAGCAGACGGCACTTAAATTGTTTTGTGAAGCAAGGAGGTTTGAGTTCCTTCATGCCAAATGGATTCCTTGGAAGGTAGGGTTCAAAACATATCGATGGACCCCAGCCAAAAGGGCATCCCTCAGGAAGAAGCTGGAAATGTTCCTCGCTGTAAGGGAAGTGAAGTTTCAAGGAGTCAGCCAGAACATGAATCCCCTGTGTCAGCCAGCATTTGGAAGTGTGCCATCAGAGAGGACGCCAAGAGATGAACTATAGAGCTACTGCAAGAGAGACATTGCTTTGTCCTCCTACCTCAACCCCCTCCAGCCCCCATTTGCCCCCCTCCCCGCCCCGCACACACACACTGAATACACTGGAGCAACCAGGTGCCGAGTAAATGGAGAGGGTTGTGAAACAGAAATAACTTCCTTAAAAAAGCCTACAGCAGCTTTCTCACTTCCGATCTCTGATGCCCAGCTCTGACCTTAGCTAGGGCAGGGGAAGAACTTTGAATCAGATGGATGTTTGAAGATTTGTTTTAAGAAGGATCAGACTTGGTAACACCTGATTATCAAAAGTATTCTTAAGCTGAAAGTGACTTGAAAGTTGTGCCATCTCCTGATCAGGTGAGGGGGAGATGCAAAGGACCTTTTGGAATGCAAACATGGATGACAAAAAAGCTGCGTCCTGGTTATAACATATCAGAATTTCACTCCTGCAATAAAGTAGTTACATACAGAGAAGTCTGAGTATCAATATCGTCATGTCGAATTTGTTTGAACCCAGCTTCATTTATAAAAATGGGGTGATAAGACCTATGTCACAGGCTGACGGGAGAAATAACTGAGGTAATGCATGTGTAACACGTAGCACATAATTTACAATAATATCCTGTTTCTTCTGCCTTCTTTTCTTAGTGCCATATTTTTTTTAAAAAAGAGTTAAGGCAGTTTATACTTAGGTTGCCTAATTAGAAGTTGAAAATCAAAATAATAAAAAGGAATGAGTGACATATAAGCCAATAACATATTAAGAACCAGGTTTATTAATATGATTAGGGCTCCAATTTGAATTTATTAGAGACTGGAACAAAAATTATCTGATTAAAAGAAAACTTTCCAGTTCTTCAAGAGAGAGACACTCTTTTGGGGTGCTTAAACCCTAAAGAGAATCTTATTATATAAAACATCAAGGAGACTCTCCTTTTATTTATGGTGTCTAGAGATTCTAAAATGTATAATCCAATTATATTGAAAATGTTCTTTCTTTTTTTTTTTGGTCTGTACTTTGAAATTCAGAAAGGTGTTAAAAGGCCAGTCCATAAAAGCTATTTAAGCCACAATATAGCTTATTTTTATGGTGCTACTGTTATTCCCTGAGTTCTATTTCCTGACAGAGCAGAGATCTTGAATATAGCCTCTGTGTGTATGTGTGTGCGTGCATGTGTGTATGTACATACAAGCTCCCACACAGAAAACAGAGGATACTTTTTGAGAAATCTCTTTTCTTGTCATTCATTAAAATTATTTTCAATATTCTTCCTGTACCACAATATTGCCCACCCAGGCCTGGTCCACAGCAACCAAAGTGTTTCATGTTTTCAAATTATTTGCTTTCCGTTCTCCAAACAAAAACAAATATTGCCAAGGGCCAGCTGAGTTTAGGAGGAAAGCAACCTGAATAAATGAGTTCGTACTAACATGTAAATACCTAAAAGCCATTTACCATTCACATAAATGTTTGCAATTTTAGCAGTGTTCATTTTTGAGCCCACATATTCTAAGAATTTCAGGTAGCATAACAAAAATGAAATAAAAAACAATACCTAAACTCAATCAACATGGCCTATCCTTTAAAGCTCTAAGTCTTTGTACAGCACCTATGAAGTGATTTCCTGTGCTGGGAGGATGGAGCTACAGAGAGAGCAGTCAATTTTTTGTTGTTGTTTGTTTTTTGGCCACACAGCACAGCTTGTGGGATTTTAGTTCCCCGACCAGGGATTGAACCAGGGACCTTGGCAGTGAAAGCTCGGAGTCCTAACCACTGGAAGGCCAAGGAATTCCCAAGAGCAGTCAATTTATGCAAGGGCTGTGTATGAAGTGGGCATTTCTCCTTCAAAGATTGACTTCTTTTATTACAAAATCTCATTCAATATACACCTCTCATCTATATTGCATTTTTAATTAAGTTGGATCATTTACGACATTTGTAAGTGTTTCTAAGTTACTAATAATCAAGCTAAATGAGAAAGGAAAGTCTGCAAAAGAGTAATCTCACTGAAAAAGGAAAAAAAACTACATGATTTGTCAAATGAGAATGGACTCTGAGTTATCTAGAATGAAGAGCCTCTTAAAATGGAGAGGCCCACAAAGCAAAGACACTACATTCTTCAAGGAAAGTTTGTGTTCCTGTTTTTCCCAAGATTTGCAGTGTTTTGGAATGGACAATCAGTCTGTTCATTTACATGTGATGAATGATTTTCTGAGCATCTCAGCTGTAAATTTAGAGAATTTTAAAAGGAGTGAGTTGTTCCTGCAGCCAACAATGCTGAAGAGGCTCCAGGAAGCAGAAGAGTAGAAGGAGCAATAAGACATTTGTCAGCCACCCTTGATAACTTAGCATTTTCCCTGTGAATTAAGGCATGTTGTTTAATAAATGTTGATGTTTACTCGGTTGGGGCAAACCATTGTTAAAGTGGTTGTGAAACAGAAAGAACTTCCTTAAGATACTCTAATTCCTCCTCATTTTTTAGAAGCTGCCTGGTATGATGGCCCACAAGACAGAAGTCTGGATTCTAATACTATCTGTTAGTAAACACTCGTATGACTATTTAATCAGAGAAGTTCTTTTTTCCCTTTACCTTTTAAGTATGAATAAGTACACTGTACTCTCTATGGCCCCCATCCTGTAAGCCTGGCTATCATCTGAAGCAGCACTGCCTGTCCGCCGTGCTACTGCTGGCTCACAAAACCCATTTCTGAATCAGGCAATTTTTTCAGGCTTTGCTTTCAACATTGAAGCATACACTTCTCAATAAATCAGCAATGAAGTCCTGGACTCTTTGTCTTAATGTCTTAACTGATCTGCCTACTCATCTTATTTTACCACTTCGAGATGTAGAAAGAGCATATATTATGGGTGATTTAGAAATACTGATGTTTGTTATTTTCTAGGTTTTTCTCCCTATCCCCACAAGCTTCATAACTTGTAATCATAGCAAAAAAAAAAATCCATATCATGACGTTTTTCTATTGTTTAGTACACACCACCTGGAATATAGGCCAAGAGATTCCTGCTCTATCCAGAGAGGGGGAGGGAGCGTCTCTGAGCTCAAAAATACTATGATGACTCTTTTATCTTAATTTAAGTAATTCTATTATCTTCTACATGCTTTGAATTCAATGCCTTGGGTTAATTTTCTTTTTTTAAATAACTAGGGCCTATAAATTTACTTTGTAATTAACTGTATTGAGTGTTCTCTTATAATGTCTACAATTATCCTTCCACTTTTATTACCCAGAATGTCCACTTTTCCTTCTTAAAGTAGTCCCACTTTCCTTTGTCTGATCCATTTAGATTTTGTATTCATCACCACAGTAATGGGAGCTGCAGCCCTGGTAATAGATGAGATCACTCAGCATTAGCACAGATGGAGAAGGCTGGGGAGAGCAAACCAATACTTTAGGACCAGGCAATAGAGGAGACTTCAAAGAAAGAGATTTTTAAAGCATTACAGTTAAAAAAAAAAAAAAAAAAGGAAGGAAAAATATATACAATGTTATCCAGGAAGCCAAGAGTGAGAAGACATTTCATGTGGGAAGTAGGGATGGGGTGCATACAGGGAACACAGTTCACGTCAAACAATAACTTAAAGAGATCTGACAATGTGAAGATAATTAATAATGTATCAAATACAGTTGAAAATGACAGTTTGCAAAGGATTGAAACATAAATGGTAAATAAGTTTCACCATGTTTATAGGTCAATGAAAGAAGTTATAATGCAATACACAGAAGGGAACAGGATCAAAGGAAGTTGTTTTCTGACCTGAGATTATTTTAGAATGTTTATAGAAGTAGCTAGCAGAGAGGAAGAGATAGAAGATATTAAAAAGAAGATAAGGCAGGCAAACTTGCTAAAAGTGGCAAGAGAGAATGGAATATGGATTCTGATAACAATTTAAGTAAAAGTGAATCTCCTTAGTAGAGGAGACTCTATTTTTTCTGATGATTTTTAAAATTATTTTTAAAAATTATTTACTTTTCCTAATTAACTTTTCAAAGTTATGTAACAATTGTTTTCCTTCCACTCTAGGAACTCATTGACTACTTTTATATTTGAAGTTCTGGTCTACCTAATCTGTACCTTACCATTCTAGTGTATCTTAATGTTTACTCTTATCCATCAATAAAAACCTTAAAAGAGCCTGCTTTAAATAGAAATATTTAGGTTTTACGAAAGTACTCTGCTGATTGTTATTTTTATCTTGTTCTCTTCACGTTCCTAGGTAAAAAAATAAGAAAAAATGTCCCTAAGTGATACTGCACTTTAAAAAGCACAATTACATTAGAAGAAATGTTTTCCCTGTGGAAATAAAACACAGCATAACAGAGGTTTGATGTAGGGAAGGACATACTTTGAAAAATTCATTTCTCAGTTAAAGTATCTGCTCAAGCTTTGAAAGGGGAATTGCTAAATCTATCTTAAATTAAATAATACCCTACTGACAAACACCAAGAGGGTAATGTTCATTTCAACTGGAGTTTATTTGATACCTGACAAAATGATTGGATCTAAGACAATCATTAAAGTCATAGACTACTAAATTACACAGTGAAGAGCGTATAGGTCTTGGTCTTTTAACACAAGGAAAGGGAGCCTGAGTCAATTTGCCAATCACTTCCTTAGATAGAGCCTCCCATTTTGGATAAAATGTTACAAGTAATGGAAGTGTTGCAAGTTAAGCAGGAGCTCTGTTTACAGAAATGTATTTGAGTGACTAAAACATAATGTAATTTAAATGTGATATCTGATGTGACAAAGTGAGACAGTGGCATGGACATATATACACTACCAAACGTAAAATAGATAGCTAGTGGGAAGCAGCCGCATAGCACAGGGAGATCAGCTCGCTGCTTTGTGACCACCTAGAGGGGTGGAATAGGGAGGGTGGGAGGGAGACGCGAGAGGGAGGAGATATGGAGATATATGTATACGTACAGCTGATTCACTTTGTTATAAAGCAGAAACTACACACCATTGTAAAGCAATTATACTCCAATAAAGATGTTTAAAAAAAAAATGTGATGTCTGATGGAAGCAGTTACGCAGAGTACCGTCACAAGCATCTGTAGTCTCACTCCAGAATAATTCCAGGTCAGCGTCTGTGGGATGCCCCATGATGAGTTAAATAATAAGAACCCACACAGCCTAGAGCAGGGAGTCTGTAGTGCTTCTTCCCCACTTGGAACAAATGAGCCCTCCCAGTATCAATCCTCAATGGGGGTGAATATAGATTGGTTTTCTCCTTAGACCTAATGCTGTGTGAGCCACCCCACCAGAGCTCCTAGCTCTTCCTCTGGAAGTGAGCCCTGTGGGACACGCATTGACCATTTCCAGTGTGATCTCACAGCCTTGCTTTACAACTCCAGTAGATTAGGAAAGACAATCCCATCTTACTTAGAAAGTTCAGGATAATGCTGGCAGTTGATGAAAACCCCTGCCTTTCAATGTGTAAGCAACCTATTCTAAGTAATGCTGGAACAATTTGGCTTATAGATAAAGTCGTGCAAGCAGCTGAAGATAGGCAGAGGTTTATAGCCAGAATAGGATGCAATAGTATTAAAAGGAGGGATTAATGTCAGTAGCTGGGGTCTTAACCATTTCTTAAATGCATGTATATGAAACCCAGGATTGAAATTGGAAATATGTGTTTTTAACAAGTCAATTTCTTAATAATCAGGAGAAAGTCAGGATTGTAAAACTAAATAAAATTTCAAGCAATGAATGTTTAAATATTTTACTCTTTGCCAGTTTCTGCCACCTATGATTTCAAGACTTCAACTAAATCAAAACCTCCTCTTTCAGAAAGTAATGGTTTTAGATTTTAGGTTAGTACAGATTATGTAGTCCCCATAAACACTATCTTGTACATATGCCATAAGAAATTAAACAAATTTATTATTAATTAGTCTATGGTAAAAGATCTTATTAAAACTCTTTATTACATTTATTGCAAGGATGTTGTAAGAACCAAAGAAAGAAATGTTTCCTGAATCTTACTTTCAAGAGAAACTGGCCTTCTCCTGAACAAGTAATTTTGTTTTGTTTCTTTGTTTGTTTTTGTAATAAATTTATTTATTTAATTTATTATTTTATTTTTGGCTGCGTTGGGTCTCCATTGCTGCACGCTGGCTTTCTCTCTAGTTGCAGCAAGCAGGGGCTACTCCTCCTTGTGGTGCAAGGGCTTCTCATGTGGTGGCTTCTCTTGCTGCGGAGCATGGGCTCTAGGCGCGCCAGCTTCACTAGTTGTGGCCCGTGGGCTCAGTAGTTGTGGCTCATGGGCTCTAGAGTGCAGGTTCCGTAGTTTTGGCACACGGGCTTAGTTGTTCCGCGGCATGTGGGATCTTCCCGGGCCAGGGCTTGAACCCATGTCCCCTGCATTGGCAGGCGGATTCTTAACCACTGCACCATCAGGGAAGCCCCTGAACAAGTAATTTGATTTTTTACATATGCTTGTATTTTCTAGGAGTCCTGTAACTTACTTTATTCTCTGTTTTGACTGCTTAGAAACTCAGAAGAAATACGCAGTCCATCTATAGAAGCATAGAGAATAAGATGGAATTTTTGTACTAACCCTACCCTGGGCTTTATCTTAGTTATTCTTCCATGTCAAATTCTTCATCAACTTAATTTTTGAAAATTTATATCTGTGTGGTCTTATGGATATTTATTTTATACTTTGGGTTATAATCCAATACTACTTTGTGTATTTCAGTGCTCAAATTTTTTTTAGTTTTAGCCATCGAGAGCTATTTCAGTTGGTTCTTTTGTCCCATGGACATACTCCTATTATTAGTCTTTTATTGTTCTTTTTAAACACTTCCTTACTTTCTGGCACTAGTAGATTCTCTAGGATCATCTTGTGTGTTTCCTCTCTATTCCTAGAATCAACCATTTCTCCAACCAGCCCTGGATACATTTATTGGAGAATGGGGTTAGAAACCAAGATCTGAGCTCTAAGTGTGCCATTGTTTCTAGTTCCTCTTACCTGAAAGAACAAGGAAATATATGCATGTACACTAACACGTCTGTGAACACATAGCTATAAATATTTCTACATGTAACCATATAAATCACTTTCTAAGTGTTTAACACATTATACCTTTAATTCTTACAGCAGCGCCGTGGTATAATTTCCATGTGCGTCCCTATTTTATAGATGAGGAAACAGATGTAGAAGCCATAGGAACTCACCGTAGGCTACACAACTTATGAAAGCAAAGATGTAGTTGTTTTTGTCCCATGCTTGTATAAATTAAAAACCAAGTTATAAAGAAAACAATGTGACAGTTTCATGAAAAAGTAAACATAAGTTTACCATACAACCCAGTAATTCCACTTTTAAGATCCTACCCAAGGAAAATGAAATTATTTGTTTATACAAATACCTGCATGTGAATGTTTATAGCAGAATTATTCATAATAGGCAAAATATAGAAATAACTCAAGTGTTCATGAGTGAAACAAAATATGATTTATCCATACAATGAAATACTATTGAGGAAAGAAAAAAAAAGGAATGAAACACTGATACTTGATACGACTGATACTTACTACAACAGGGATAAACCTCAAAAATATTACATAAAGTGAAAGAGGCCAAAACAAAAGATTACGTTTGGTGTAATCCCATATATGTGAAATGTCTAAAAAAGGCAAATCTAAGAAGACAGAAAGTTGATTAGTATTTGCATGGAGCTAGAAGTGAAAATGTAAGTAAAATCTAAATGTACACAAGAATCTTATTGGGGTGATGGAAATGTTCTAAAACTGGATTTCAGTTTTGGTTGTATAGCTCTACATTTATAAAACTCACTGACTTGTGCATTTTAGATAGAGGAATTTTATAACATGCAAGTTATACCTCAAAAAAGATGTTTTTAAAAGTTATGGACTGAAGTGATAGTTGCACAACATTTGAATGTACAGAATACCACTGATTTGCATACTTTATGTTATGGGAATTTCACCTTCAAAACCTAAATAACTAAAAAGTTTGAACACTGTCAGAATGTGTGTTTTTTGTACTTATTTTAAGTTTTTTAATCATGTTCTTATTCACGTCTTTACTTTTAAATACACAATTCATATTTATTATATAAAAAGCAGGAAAGAAAAAAGAAAAAAACCTAATTGCCCATTATCCTACTTCTTAGTAATAATTTCATTCAATTTGTGCACATATATCCTTCCAGTCTTTTTTTCTGTATATTTTTATCAAAAATGTAATCCTACCACATATACATAGTCCTACAATATGTTTTGCGGCTTAACAATATACATAAATGTTATATTATGCTAAGATGTCATGGTTTTGAAATTTGAAAACCAAATGCACACCTCATTTAAAGGTTAAATCTACTCTGTGGGAGACCCAATGGCCAATCCACCAAATACAACCTGAATCACCACTCTCTGTATGCCATGTGCTATGGATGGAATTATGTGCCCCCAAAATTCATACATTGAAATCCTGATCCCCAATGTGACTGTATATGAAGCTAAAACCTATAAGGAGATACTTAAGGTTAAATAAGGTCATAAGGGTGGACCCTGACCCAATATGATTAGTGTCCTTATAAGAAGAGACAACAGAGCACTCTCTCCTTCTCCCCCTCTCTCCTTCTTCCCCTCTCTCTCTCTCTCCCTCTCTCTCTCCTATTCCACCATGTGAGGACATGGCCAGAAAGTGGCCATTTGCAAGCCAGGAAGAGAGACTTCACCAGAAACCAGACTGGCTAGCATCTTGATGGGTATCTCAACCTCCAGAACTGTGAGAAAATAAATTTCTCTTGTGTAAGCCACCCAGTCTGTGGTATTTTGTTATGTCAGCGCAAGCTGACAAATATACCATGTTTTCCAGTCAATCCTAGCTCCTGGACTAATCAAGAAACTATGCAACAGGCTGTCTTGAGTGTGAACTATTATGTTTCAGGCACTGTACTAGGTACTTTAATATTTTTTATTTTGGTTGTGCTGGGTCTTAGTTGCAGCAGGCAGCCGCCTTAGTTGTGGCATGTGAACTCTTAGTTGCGGCATGCATGTGAGATCTAGTTCCCCAACCAGGGATCCCTGCACTGGAAGGCAGACTCTCAACCACTGCGCTACCAGGGAAGTTCCCTGTACTAGGTACTTTAAACATGTTACTTCATTTTATTCTTAGAACCCCTTGAAGTCATTTTATAAATAAGGAAGCCAGGATTCAGAAAAGAAAACTAAATTAGTCAAAGTCACACAGCAACTAAATGCCAAAGTTTGAACTTGAACCCAGGCACGTTGGACTGCACAGGCTATGTACATGCCCTGACAATTCACTGTATGCTGTCTCCCCATAGGACAGGAGACTGCTGAAGCTAAGAGACTGAGCTAGGAATTAATAGAGCAGGATTTATTTCCAGCATAAAACTTTACATATATTATACTTTTATTGATCACCCACTATGCACTAACTACCATTTACAGAAGGCCATAAATGCCAGGCTGTAGAGTTTTTATTTTGTCCTGTAGTTCAGAGGTCAGCTAACTTTTTTCTTTAATTCTGTAAAGGGTAAGACAGTGGAAATTTTAGGTTTCGTGGGGGATACCATCTCTGTGGCAACCGCTCAACTCAGCTGCTATAACACCAAAGCAGCCATAGGCAATAAGAAAATAAATAAGCATGTCTGTGTTCTAATACATTTCATTTATGAAAACAGTAGGTTGAATTTGGTCATCACACCATAGTTTACCAACCCTGATATAGCCAATAATAAATGATTGAAGGTATTTGAGAGGGATTTTATCAAAGATGTGTTTTTTGAAGATAGATTTAGTAGTAATGTACACGATAACTTAGGGGAGGGAGAAAATAGAGGCAGATAAAGCTTGAGAAGACTAAGACTCAACAGATTTGGTATAAGGCATGAAGAGAAAGAAGCAACATTCATCAAGTATGAGTCGGTCAGGTTTTTAGAACATATGATCCCCTTTAGAACTCAAACTGAGAACTTTCTCTTTGACAACTCACAAGAATAGATTATATGCCAGTTTAAGTCAATAATTAATTTTTTTTGGCAAAACCCAGAAATCCAATTTCCAAGGAGTCTGAAGATATTCAAAAGCAAATACCTCTGTTTCTCTCTTTCTCTTTGTGTGTGTGTGTGTGTGTGTATGTGTATGTGTCTTACAGCCCAAGGAACCATAGGAATCAAGGAACCCCAGAATATCCACCAAATGTCTTTATTTGTAATCACATTATTTAGTAAATCAACCAAAGAGTCAGGATGTGACAATAAGGATGATGCTGAGGAGTTCATGCCTCACAAATTGCCAAACTCTAACACAAAGCTGGGTTGATAGATTAGAATAAAACCATTCATTTACACAATCTTCCTTGGAAAGAGATAGGAACTGGGCCACTTGTCCCTTTATTTCTCTCCATAAAATCTTCTTTTATAAAAATGTTGCCATGGCTGGACTTCCCTGGTGGTGCAGTGGTTAAGAATCCACCTGCCAATGCAGGGGACATGGGTTCAAGCCCTGGTTTGGGAAGATCCCACATGCCATAGAGCAACTAAGCCCGTGTACCACAACTACTGAGTTTGCAGTCTAGAGCCCACGAGCCACAACTACTGAGCTGCGTGCTGCAACTACTGAAGCCCACGCGCCTAGAGCCCATGCTCCGCAACAAGAGAAGACACCGCAGTGATAAGCCCGCGCACTGCAACGAAGAGTAGCCACCACTCACTGCAACTAGAGAAAGGCTGCGCACAGCAACGAAGACCCAAAGCAGCCATTAATTAATTAATTAAAAATGTTGTCATGGCAATCTCCTGTGAGGCAATGAGAGGGTAGAATTGACTACACCGTTTAATAGATGAAAAGCAGAAGACCCAAGGGGACTTTAATTTACATGGTCAAGATCACCCAATTAAACATTGCTTTATTTGGGAAAACTGCAAAACACTATGAGTTTCTATCTATTTGATCTCAAAGCCACAAACTAGAAAGTGAACAATCCAGTTAATGAGCCAATTTTTGTCTATGTGATGACAAAACATTGGTTTGACTCACATTACTTAAATTAACCAGCTGTTTAGGTAACGTGGTACAGAACAACTGGCATTCCAAACCATCCATTACTTCTTCCAGTTAAACTGTATTGCCTTATAACTGTTAGCAAAAGAGCATTCACTCATTTGTTCATGCATTGTTTACTGGTTAAACATTTAGTGAGCACCAGCTGTTCCTCAGGGCAGGGTACTGTTGCCTAATAATAAAGGAAATAACAGAAATGAGGGAGACTCAACCTCTGCCTGTGAAGAGCTTCCAATCTCAGAGAGGACATAAGACAACGAAACATGTATTGATAAATAAATGACAGAATGTGATGTGTCCTATGTTGATAACAATTCCGGTGCTTACAACCCACAGGGCTTCTCTCTTTGAGGAAACAGCACTTGATACAACTGTGATATATTGGATTCAGGTCTGAGCGCTGCCACTAACTAGCTTTTGGCATTTGCGTAGTCACAACTTTTCCGGGCCTTAATATCCCCATCTATGAAAGGATTGGCAGTATTAAGTGTTTGTTAATGCTTTTTCCTACCAGTACTATCCTAAGTTTCAATATTTTAAGTTGGGAAAAAACATGAATCAGAGTACTTTTCAAAGGATAAAGGAAACTTTGATGAAAAAGGTAGAAATATGGATGTTCTCAAAGACACAAGAATGGATCTTAATTGATGCAGCTGAGTTAGGCATACTCTGTAAGCAAAGGGAATAGCATAAACCAGCTACATATGTAAGAAAACATAATGATAACAATACCCACATTTGTGGGGTAAATATCTGGAAACAGAATCTGCTCAGAATACTGGAAGGAGGCATGAGGCTGAAAGCAGATAGAAATATCAATGATTAGCATTTGGTGGGCAAAAAAAATTCTTTGGGTCACCCCCTTTCCTGCATAGACAACTGCATGGGGAGAGGGAAAGTATGGATGTGGGAAAGGCTATCCAGTGAGGGAAGTGACATCCTGGAAGGTCAGTCCTGAGTACTGAGAAGCTGCAATAGTGCCAAAGCCAGAACGAAGCATCCTTGCTCCCATGGCACAGGGCTACTAGGAAAAGGCAAAGGGAATTCTCAGGATTCAGTCTCCAGGCTGGATATGTTATGTGCAGCTTGGACCAGCTTATGGAAATCTCTAGGTCAACCAAGTGAGTGAAAATGATAAGGGTGACAAGGATGATAAGGAATCTGGAAGTTCAATTCATGGCAACATCAGGAGTGAGGAAAAAGATCTTCAACATTTGTGTTGGAGTTGTTAAGGTTTTTTTTTCCCCCCAGCCACACCGTGTTGCTTGAGGGATCTTAGTTCCCCGACCAGGGATTGAACCCAGGCCCTCAGCAGTGAAACCGCAGAGTCCTAACCACTCTTCTGAGTTAAAATTAGCAAACCAATCTCATTTAGAGCAGCAAAAGCAGGAGCTTTCTAACTAATATGAGCTGTGGAAGTTTTGGAAATTTAATAGTATGTGAGACACGTGAACAGTAGTTCATCGAACCCTTTCCTTGATTTCTCACTAATACTGAATTCTACTCCGGAGGAGAAGGAAAAAGCAACAATTTTAGAAGCTTCTGGGACCAAGTGTAACGCTAGTAGCTGTGGCCTAACCTAGGCCTTGGTGGCGGACGTTGCTGCAGATATAGATCTATGTCCCGAGATCAAGTCTGTGGCATGGAGGCTTCTGTAAGCATGAGAGGCCAGATATTCTTCAAAAAAAAAAAAAAAACCCCACAACCCCTTATTCCCTCCTCCTTGGTCTTGTCTTAGAAACACCCATGGCCTGAGCCCAGTTTTCTTGCACTCTGAGGTAGCCCCAACATCTGAGCAGAAGGAGAGTTTGAGGTGAAAACTGAAGTCAGTCCCTACAGGCCTGGCTCGTGGGATGTGCCCAAGGGGAGCAGCCCAGCATCACGTTAGATGATTCAAGGGCATTTCGGGAACAATCTAGGAGGATTGCTTTGTAGGAGATTAATGACCTGAGGGATCATTTTAAAGAACTGTTGGTTAATAGTATCATTACTGCATCATAGCCCATATGCCTCTCCAATTGTGGTAGTGAGAAAGGAGACTGGAAAGAAATGGAGAGAGTGTGAATTATCATACAGTTCATTGCTGAACCAAGAGTCATGAATAGACTGCTTGTAACGAACGTGGAGAGTTCACCTGGTTAGATTTGCAGAATGGGTATTACTAGATAGATAGGTGGCCGAGGATAAAGAGAACAGAGCTTTTATCTGAAAAGCAAGGTCTCAGCCATTTGAAATGATGCCTCAGGGTCTCTCAGGAGGCCCTACTGTCAACTCTCAGTGGAGAAGGTTGTTGGTGACAGAAGCTAGCTTCAGGCAGTTTCTTCCCTTGATCAGAAACATCTGTTTCTTGATGGTAATAGATGAAGGACCTCTCACCTGTGTACTAGTGAAGGGCCTCTGCTGCTCAGGAAGCAGTGCTGTCCAGTCCCACCCACAGCGTCTCAGTGCTCACCTCTAAGCTGAAGGCTGCTTATTGTGAATAAGTGTCACTCCTTAATGGAGGTCTGCCACCCCACCCCAGCCTGGTAGCCCAATAGACTTGCCATCAACGCTAGGCAAAAGTGATAGGAGTTAATGGCCCTAGAAGAAAACCTCAACCAATGAAGAGTACTCACCCCTCTCTTGAGGTAATTCTAAGGTATGGTCAGCACAGACCTCCAGAGTTCTTTAATGGGATTACCTTCCTGTTGCCCACAGTGGTAACTTGCTTGATAATTTACTCTCTATTGCCTTCCTTCTTTTTCTTGCCTACTTCCCTATTTCCCTACTGGTGTTTCCTGGAATCACCTCCCCACTGACTCTCAATCTTTGCCTCAGCGTTTGTTTCTGGGGGAATCCAAACAAAAACACTCAGGTAACACACCATGTTACAAATCAATCTCAAATTTTTTTTTTGTTTTTGGTTGTGCCTAAAGCATAGGAACACAAGCATATATACACTTCTAGTTTAAATACAAAGGCTTCCACCTTTTTCTACCCTTTGGCCCAAAACAGGAAGAAAGGGCAGGAGAATTGTATCATTTCAGGACATAACTTACATCTTACCTATCTGGGGGTCATCTGAGCATCCTCATTAAGGGGAAAAGGGGAGTAGGGGTCTCTAGGTCCTTTAAAAACTTGCCACTCAAAGTTTAGTATCACTCTGGAACTTGTTAAAAATGTAAAATGTCAGATCCCATCCAAACCTACTGAAAGGACCTGTATATTTTTTAAACAAGATCTCCAGGTGATTCACATGTACATTATAGTTTCAGTGTCACTGCCCTCAGATACCAGGCTGTGGTCTTTTGGAGGAAGAAGACACAATATTTCTAACAGCAGATCTTAGCAGCTGCAGCTCTCTGCTTAGGTGTATAGTGTATCACTGCTATGTCAAGTAACCCAAGAGGAGTCCTTGAATTTCCCTTATATGGGGTTAGCTGGGTATAGATGAGATTTTACCACTTGCCACCAGGTGTAACAAGCTGTCAGGTGCAACAGTGTCCTCCAGCCAAAGAACCAAGAACACAGGTAATTGAACAAGTTGAGTTTATTACCAGTTGCCTGAAGAGAGAACACACATCATGGGGAATCCTGGGGTGTCTCAGTAAGAGAGTATCAAAAAGAACTTATTAAAGGATTTGGATTTTGGTTGAGTGATTTTGGAGAGAGTCCAAGGAAGTAGGGTTTTGCTGTGAATTGAGTGCTGTCAGAAAACAAGGATAATTTTGTAATTGGGTATCTTAATAAATCTTATCTATGGGGAGGGCAAACTAAAGTGAGGCTAAAGTTATAATTGGAAAAAACTACAGAGTGAGTGTGAAACAGAAGATATGAATCTGATTTCTCGTTTGTAGGTTTCAAATCCGTTATGCCACAATATACCACTCTTAATTTGAATCTAGGGATTAACGATGCATACTATTTGTACAACATGGCCTTTAAACAAACCAACTACTTTCTTTAATGCTCAACACAAGAAATGGTGATATGTTCTACAGTTTTAAAACACTGGTTGTGTTGGACTCATTGAAAAATAATATCATTCAATAATTTACTGAAAACAAAATTGATACTCTGCAGTTACTGTGTACCACACAGTAATTTCTTGTTGCCTAAAGATACATGGTAAAGAAGACAGATAATGTTCTTACTCTAATAGAGTATGTGAATAGTGGAGAGGGACAGACAATAACAAATAAATAAGATAAAAATTCCAATAGTGAAAGTGTCATAAATAAAATGAAACATAGTGGGATATTAAAAAATGGAGAAGGGGACTGCTTGAGTTAGTTTAGTCAAGGAAGGGTCCTCTGAGGACATGACATTAGAACTGAGACCTGAATGAGGTGAAGAAGTTAGCCATGTTTAAATCAGAGGGAAGAGTTTCTGGGACAGAGAGAACAGACAGTGGAAAGCCCCTGGGTTTGGTACAAGATTGGTGTTTTCAAGTAAATAGAAGGCCAGTGTGGCAAAGTGCAATAAATCAGGAAGAGAATGGTACAAAAAGAGCTAGAGGTAGAGAAGTGATGCTTACAATTTTGTTTGCAATTTCTGAACCTGTGAAGTTTAAGAGGCTTAATAAACAGTTGGTAGTTGGATATTTGAGCTTGGGATTTGAGGTAAGAGTTCAGAACTGGAGATATAAATTTGCGAACCATCAACTATGCTGTATGCTCTGTTGTTCAACCTTGAGTTCTGCTTGGCATAGGTCTTCAGTATATAAGGTCTAGAAACCAGGTATAGCAACTGTTAGGTAAAGAGAGATAAAATAATGGGAAACTATGGCTATTGGTGTAAGCCAATATCCTTGGAATGGGGTGAAAAATTACAAGGTCTTTGAAATGTTTTGGTTTTTTTTCTAGGTAGGATTGGAAGAAGATGCCTTCCAATTGACAAAATCCTGAAGAACAACACCCTTGAGTTGAATCTGCTTATCGATAAAGAGTGATTAGAACAGAACATTACTCAAAGTAATCTCCATAAAAGCATTAGCTATTATTATTTGTAATAGTTGCAAAATACTATTTCATGGTATACATGTACCAAAATGTATTAAACCAGAAAACCTGATGAAATAATGGATCTAGAAAATAATGATCAATGGATGCTAAACCCTTTAGGTGAAGACTAGGTTGGTGATCATACCAATAACATGTGAACCCAGTAATCAATGTTAACACTGAAAAGTGGGACAATTAGACATTATATGCCTACAAATGTGTTGTAACAGGCAGTATTTAGCACCACCTATGAAATATTTCTATCTAAATAATTTAACTAAAATCTAGTAGACCCTCAGTATCTAATGGCTGACTAGTTTACAAGAACAAAAAAAAACAAGAGGAATCAAGTAGTATGTTAAATAAGACCACAAGGAAACAAACAGCTAAATCTAGAATGTAGAAAATGCTACAAAACAACCAAGTTTTCTCAACAAATAAATTGCATAAAACAGGAAGCAGGGAACTCTTACAGATGAACAGAGACTTGAGAAATATACCAACAAGATGCAACGTGTTGGTCTTGTTTGGATTCTGATTCAAACAAATCAACTGTAAAAAGCATTTTTGAATCAAAGAGGAAATTTGAACAACAAGTGATGTTAGATATTAATGAATTACTATTAATTTTCCTAGGTATAGTGATATTGTGGTTTTTTTAAGAATTCTTATTTGAAGTATTTATGGGTGAAATGATATCTTTTGATAATCCAGGAAAAAAAAATTGGAGGGTAGACACATAAGATAAAATCAGAAAAAATGGTCATAATTTTCCATGTGATTTGATGAATTTATAGGAATTCATTGTGTTATGTCATTCACTTTTATGTATGTTTAAATTTTCCATAATAAAAAGTCTTCTCTTTAAAACTGTATTCAAACATACCCATATCAAGAGGCATTTACTTGCATCTGGTTTTTTTAACATTAGGAAAGATGCTGTAATAATATATTCATGTTTCCCTTTAGTTCTACAGAATAGATTTCCAAGAGTAAAATTGCTAGACCGAAGAGGTGTGTGTATATACATATATATATATATATATATACATATATATATATATATAAATTTAAAATCTATCATCACATTGCTTTCCAAAAAGATTGTAAGCTTTTACATTTCCATCAGCTGTATATAGCTTTACCCTCTCATGCTTACTAACATTTGGGGTTACTACTTTTAAAGTTTACCAATCTGATGAATGTAAAATGTATGTAGCTCATTTTTTTTTAATTTGCATTTTCCTTACTACTAGGGAAGTTTAACACACTATTAGTGTTTAGCAGTCATTTAGATGGGCTCCTTCATGAACTGCATTTTAATATTCTGATATTTTTTCTATTGGGATATTTGTTTTCTTGTTATCAATTTATATGAGTTCTTTGTGTAATAGACATTAAATTTTCATCTATCATATGTTTGTTTGAAATATGTTTTATTATGTATAATTAGACTGTCAACTTTGTTTATGGTATGTTTCTCCAGGCAATATGTCTTATTTCCCTTAATATGTTCATATAGCTAAATATGTCTATCTTGTACCTTTGCTTGTTTTCAGGTTTTATTTGCCTGGTATCTCTTCAACAACCTCTTTCTTTATCACATTACACCTTCTTTATTACATTGTTTCTTTTTTTAATAAATTTATTTATTTTATTTATTTATTTTTGGCTGCATTTGATCTTTGTTGCTGTGCACGGGCTTTCTCTAGTTGTGGCGAGCTGGCGGCTACTCTTCATTGTGGTGCACGGGTTTCTCATTGCGTTGGCTTCTCTTGTTGTGGAGCACAGACTCTAGGCATGCGGGCTTCAGTAGTAGTGGCTCGCAAGCTCTACAGTGCAGGCTCAGTAGTTGTGCCGCACGGGCTTAGTTGCTCCGCGTCAAGTGAGATCTTCCTGGACTAGGGTTCGAACCTGTGTCCCCTGTGTTAACAGGCAGATTCTTAACCACTGTGCCACCAGGGAAGCCCCTACATTGTTTCTTATAAACAACATATACCTAGTTTTTTTTATTGTAATTTCTGTTTTTTAGTGTCATTTCTATTTTTAAATGAGAAAATTAGTTTCATTCATATTTAGGTAACTGATACAATTGCTTTTATTCCTTTCATCTTACTTTGTTTCCTAATTACTTTAATATTTTCTCCCTTTCCCTGTCCTTCTACATATTTTCTTCTGATTTTTAAGTTACTGTTCTTTCTTTACTTGTTCCCTCCTAATTTAGAGTTTTATTTCATTTTCTATATTTCTTTACCAACCATTGCCATATTTTTAAAGACACTCATAATAAAACATATATCACTTCCAAAATATAAAAACAAGAGAGGATGAGCTTCAAGATGGCGGAAGAGTTAAGACGCGGATATCACCTTCCTCCCCACAGGTACATCAGAAATACATCTACATGTGGAACAACTCCTACAGAACTCCAACTGAACGCTGGCAGAAGAGCTCAGACCTCCCAAAAGGCAAAAAACTCCCTACGTAACTGGGTAGGGCAAAAGAAAAACGAAAAAACAGACACAGAATAGGGACGGGGCCTGCACCAGTGGGAGGGAGGTGTGAAGGAGGAAAGGTTTCTACACACTAGGAAGCCCCTTCGCAGGCAGAGACTGCGGGTGGCGGAGGGGGAAAGCTTCAGAGCCGCGGGGGAGAGCACAGCAACAGGGGTGCGGAGGTCAAAGCAGAGAGATTCCCGCACAAAGGATCAGGGCCGACCGGCACTCACCAGTCCGAGAGGCTTGTCTGTTCACCTGCCGGGGCGGCAGGGCTGGAAGTTGAGGCATCGGAGGGCCGGGAGAGGACTGGGGTTGGCGGCGTGAACACAGCCTGCAGGGAGTTAGTGCGCCACGGCTAGCCGGGAGGGAGTCCGGGGAAAAGTCTGGAGCTGCCGAAGAGGCAAGAGACTTTTTCTTCCCTCTTTGTTTCCTGGTGCCTGAGGAGAGGGGATTAAGAGCGCTGCTTAAAGGAGCTCCAGAGACGGGCACGAGCCGCGGCTAAAAGCGTGGACCCCAGAGATGGGCATGAGATGCTAAGGCTGCTGCTGCCGCCACCAAGAAGCCTGTGTGCGAGCACAGGTCACTATCCACACCCCCTTCCGAGGAGCCTCTGCAGCCCGCCACTGCCAGGGTCCCGGGATCCAGAGACAACTCCCGGGGGAGAACGCACGGCGCGCCTCACGCTATTGCAACGTCACGCCGTCCTCTGCTGCCGCAGGCTCGCCCCGTAAGTACTCCGTGCCCCTCCCTCCCCCCAGGCCTGAGTGAGCCAGAGCCCGCGAATCAGCGGCTCCTTTAACCCAGTCCTGTCGAACGAAGAACAGACGCCCTCCGGCGACCTGCACGCAGAGGCGGGGCCCAATCCAAAGCTGAGCCCCTGGGAGCTGTGAGAACAAGCAAGAGAAAGAGAAATCTCTCCCAGCAGCCTCAGAAGCAGCGGATTAAAGCTCCACAATCAACTTGATGTACCCTGCAACTGTGGCATACCTGAATAGACAGCGAATCATCCCAAATTAAGGAGGTGGACTTTGAGAGCAAGATTTATGATTTTTGACCCCTTTTCCTCTTTTTGTGAGTGTGTATGTGCATGCTTCTGTGTGAGACTTTGTATAGCTTTGCTTCCACCATTTGTCCTAGGGTTCTATCTGTCCGTTTTTTTTTTTGTTTTATTTTGTTTTTTAATTTTTTTTCTTTTAATAATTATTTTTTATTTTAATAACTTTATTATATATTATCTTACTTTATTTTATTTTACTTTATCTTCTTTCTTTCTTTTTTCCTTCCTTCCCTCCTTCCTTCCTTCCTCCCTCCCTCCCTCGCTCCCTCCTTTCTTTCTTTCTTTCTTCCTACTTCTACTAATTCTTTCTTTCTACTTTTTCTCCCTTTTATTCTGAACCGTGTGGATGAAAGGCTCTTGGTGCTGCAGCCAGGAGTCAGTGCTGTGCCTCTGAGATGGGAGAGCCAACTTCAGGACACTGGTCCACAAGAGACCTCCCAGCTCCACATAATATCAAACGGCAAAAATCTCCCAGAGCTTTCCATCTCAACACCAGCACCAAGCTTTACTCAAGGACCAGCAAGCTACAGTGCTGGACATCCTATGCCAAACAGCTAGCAAGACAGTAACACAACCCCACCCATTAGCAGAGAGGCTGCCTAAAATCATAATAAGTCCACAGACACCCCAAAACACACCAACAGACGTGGACCAGCCAACCAGAAAGATAAGATCCAGCCTCAACCCCCAGAACACAGGCACTAGTCCCCTCCACCAGGAAGCCTACACAACCCACTGAAACAACCTTAGCCACTGGGGACAGACACCAAAAACAACGGGAACTATGAACCTGCAGCCTGCAAAAAGGAGACCCCAAACACAGTAAGATAAGCAAAATGAGAAGAAGAAAAACACACAGCAGATGAAGGAGCAAGATAAAAACACACCAGACCTAACAAATGAAGAGGAAATAGGCAGTCTACCTAAAAAGAATTCAGAATAATGATAGTAAAGATGATCCAAAATCTTGGAAATAGAATAGACAAAATACAAGAAACATTTAACAAGGATCTAGAAGAACTAAAGATGAAACAAGCAATGATGAACAACACAATAACTGAAATTAAAAATACTCTAGATGGGATCAATAGCAGAAGAACTGAGGCAGAAGAATGGATAAGTGACCTGGAAGATAAAATAGTGGAAATAACTACTGCAGAGCAGAATAAAGAAAAAAGAATGAAAAGAACTGAGGACAGTCTCAGAGACTTCTGGGACAACATTAAACGCACCAACATTCGAATTATAGGGATTCCAGAAGAAGAAGAGAAAAAGAAAGGGACTGAGAAAATATTTGAAGAGACTATAGTTGAAAACTTCCCTAATATGGGAAAGGAAATAGTTAATCAAGTCCAGGAAGCACAGAGAGTCCCATACAGGATAAATCCAAGGAGAAATATGCCAAGACACATATTAATCAAATTGGCAAAGATTAAATACAAAGAAAGCATATTAAAAGCAGCAAGGGAAAAACTACAAATAACACACAAGGGAATCCCCATAAAGTTAACAGCTGATCTTTCAGCAGAAACTCTGCAAGACAGAAGGAACTGGCAGGACATATTTAAAGTGATGAAGGAGAAAACCTGCAACCAAGATTACTCTACCCAGCAAGGATCTCATTCAGATTTGATGGAGAAATTAAAACCTTTACAGACAAGCAAAAGCTGAGAGAGTTCAGCACCACCAAACCAGCTTTACAACAACTGCTAAAAGAACTTCTCTAGGCAAGAAACACAAGAGAAGGAAAAGACCCACAATAATGAATCCAAAACAATTAAGAAAATGGGAATAGGAACATACATATCGATAATTACCTTAAATGGAAATGGATTAAATGCTCCCACCAAAAGACACAGGATGGCTGAATGGATACAAAAACAAGACCCATATATTTGCTGTCTACAACAGACCCACTTCAGACCTAGAGACACATACAAACGGAAAGTAAGGGGATGGAAAAAGATATTCCATGCAAATGGAAACCAAAAGAAAGCTGGAGTAGCAATTCTCTTATCAGACAATATAGACTTTAAAATAAAGACTATCAGAAGAGACAAAGAAGGACACTACATAATGATCAAGGGATCAATCCAAGAAGAAGATATAACAATTGTAAATATTTATGTACCCAACATAGGAGCACCTCAATACATAAGGCAAATACTAACAGCCATAAAAGGGGAAATCGAAAGTAACACAATCATAGTAGGGGATTTTAACACCCCACTTTCACCAATGGGCAGATCATCCAAAATGAAAATAAATAAGGAAACACAAGCTTTAAATGATACATTAAACAAGATGGACTTAATTGATATTTATTGGACATTCCATCCAAAAACAACAGAATACACATTCTTCTCAAGTGCTCATGGAACATTCTCCAGGATAGATCATATCTTGGGTCACAAATCAAGCCGTGGTAAATTTAAGAAAATTGAAATTGTATCAAGTATCTTCTCCAACAACAGCCCTATGAGACTAGATATCAGTTACTGGAAAACATCTGTAAAACATACAAACACATGGAGGCTAAATAATACACTACTTAATAACCAAGTTATCACTGAAGAAATCAAAGAGGAAATCAGACAATACCTAGAAACTAATGACAATGGAGACACGACGACCCAAAACCTATGGGATGCAGCAAAAGCAGTTCTAAGAGGGAAGTTTTTAGCAATACAATCCTACCTTAAGATACACCCCTTATCTTCAGATCCCACATTGACTCCATGAAATATTTTCATAACTATCCTTTAGACCCTTATCTCTCTGGCCCATTTATCTTTTATTATATATATTCTTAAACAATTCAACCCAACCCAGCTCACCTATCCTTCTCCTCTCTGACCAAACTTTGCTTGATAAGCACTGCTGATAAATTAGCGCCATTACAATTCAAGATCTTTTGCCTCAACTGGGCTTTCAGTGCTTTTCAGGAATCCTTTATACTTCCTCTAGTTGCTCCTACTTTCCCCAGTTGTCAACAATTACTACCACAAATTTTCTTCACTTTCTCAAACTACCAAGATACCTCTTCCAATGTCACTTTCAGAATATGAACTCAATCATTACTTATAGAAAACAGTAACCAAATCGTCCTCAGCTTCCTGTCACTCTACTTTTATCTTGTACTCCTCCATTGTTGCTCTTCTGCCTTCTCTGCTCCATCCATCACTCCAGCTCTCTCGTGTGTCTTCAATATCTCCAGTAATCAATTTCTTTTGTCAGCATTTAAATTTACTCATGTTTCTCTCACATTAAAGAGAGATAGAAGAAAGGAAGAAAAGGATAGGGAGTTCAGGAGGGCAGGGGGGAGAAAGTGGGAACTTCATCTAGGACTCCACTAGCTAATATGCTTGCAGATAAAAGGTTATAATAAATATTTGCGGAATAAATGTTAAAGAGCATTAAGTTTCAGTGTGATAAACCTTGATACATGAGCCTCATGGTGTCATGGAAAAAAACTCTACCATCCTTCTAGAACTGTAGGCATAACCAAACAATGCCCTAAAGGATGTACGTGACCCATCCATCTATTTTGTAACAAAGATTACATGCAAACATAAAAGTAAAGTAGTATGCATTTGTATGTTTTCTAATCATATAACGTATTTCTTTTTAAAGTTTAGCTTTTTCAGCAGACCTAGAAATGTTTATAAAGGGACAGAGAACTTCCTTAATTATTCTAAAAAATTCCAACATATAAATTAGTTTTACATTTTAATTACCTTATAAACATAGTATTCCTGTATACTTGTATTTTGTTTTGTTCAAGCTTTTTTAGTTTAGGTTAGAGAGAAAATTGCGTATTTCACAAACCTTAAAGCCTTTCACTTTGTGGCAACATTAAGGATAGTGATTTGCATTTTAAAATATTGTCATTAGTACACATCAAAATAGCATTTCTTCCATAAATCTGTTAATCTTACCTAATTACTTGACCTATCAATTATTTATGAGTTTAAGAATTTTATTCTTAAATTCTTTGTGTTCAAAGTGAATACATTGTAGATTAATTTTAATATCGGATACAAGAACTATAAGCTCACTGTACATATGGATTCTTGTGACATCATATCACCTTTAAGAATAGATTCTCTAAAAATTTTCAAATATATACCGAAACCTGAAATTCATTGTTTTATGCACCAGATGTCACTGTTTCTCCATGCTAGTAAAACAGGTCAACAAATTTTGGCAGTTAAAAAAACCAACTTACCCTTTATTTCTATTCTTAAGTCTATATCCAACAGAAATATGTAAGTGTGTAAACCAAGGCAAAACCAAAGATGTTCATAGTGGTACTATGCATAATATTTAAAACTACAAATTACCCAAATGACAATCAAGAGTAGAATGGATATATACCCTGGGGGTGTATACACACAATGGAATACTATACAGCAATGAGAATAAAAAGTCTGCAACCACGCATAACAAATCTCAAAAACATGTTAAGTGGAAGAAGTCAGACAAAAAAGAGTATATTGTATAATTCCATATATTTTATAAAGTTCAAAAGCATGCAAAACTAACCTATGATTTAGAAGTCAGTTTAATGGTCAACCTTGAGGGGAGACTGTCACTTGAAGAGGCCAAGAGGGGACTTCTGAGGGTGCTAGTAATATTTTGTCTTTTGACCTGGCTGGTGGTTATAGGGGTTTATTCAATTCACTGAGCTATAATTTTATGATTTAGGCAATTTTATTTATATATGTTATACTTTAAAAGTTCAAAAAAAAAACAAGTATGAAGAATTAATTGAAACTAGGTTAATAAACCCTCTGAAGATTTACTCAAAATATAATCCAAATTTAATGATTAAATATGTTGAATGAAATGCAAGAATTCCTGAGCTTTTCCCTTCAGTTGATTCCAAATCCCCAAATATTTTGCTTTGACTTCCACAGTTGCTCCCTGGGAAAGAGAAATCCCTTCACCGTGGCTTACCAGTTCATCCTGCGGCATGCACCCTTAATTGATCTGCTCCACTCTTCATTATCTCAACCATTTCCTCTCTACTGACACTTTCTCCATAGCAAATAAACCTGTTTAAGTTTCTCCCATCTTCAAAAATAAAAAAATCTTCTCTGCTTCTCATCTCCTGTTAGTTAGTATGCCATTGTCAGGGTAGAACAATACTTTTTTACTACCCTCTTATGTTCAGTGTTTGGGGGCCTGCAAATTACACTGACAAAAGGCAGATTAGTAAGAGAAAAGATATTTTTCTTTTTTTCACATCCAGGCTTCTTTGTCTTCATATCCTTGTCTCCGAAGGATATCTCCCATGGCAACACAGAAGTCCATGAAGATTGTTCTCCCTTAGGTCACAAGTAGCCTCCATATTGCAGTTAGCTTTTGCAGTTAGCTTATTCCCTGAGGTATTAAAATACACTATTGACAACTATTTCTTGGGTACAGCTAAGCTGTCTGAAAAACCACAACTCCTTACCTAATGTATAATGGGGGGAAAATTTAGTTCTATGTAATAATTTAAGCAACATCATTAGATCCTATTTTCTTTAGGTAAAGATTCCTAACTTCTCAGATATCTGTTGCTATCCCAGAAATCTCTCCAAGATGACAGTTAGGTACAGAGTAGTGTGTCGCTTATCATATCTTTCTAGCAATGAGAAAAAAAATGGAGATTCTTTAATCCATGTAATGTACTTATGCTGTTTTGGTACTTTCGCTCCTCTTAGTATTACCCTCTATGGGAGGTTTTGGAAATATTGGAGTGAGGGGGAAAGTAATGTTGTTTGTCGCAAAGATTAGTAGATGATACTGGTATTCATTTGGGTGGAAGAAGGGCTGTTAGATGTTCTGCACAATAAGCACTGCCCCACATCCCATAAGACCTTAAAATGTACCACCAAATCTTCCCATAGATTAAAAACCTTTTTATAACAATAGGGCTCTGAAACCTAACTTCATTGTATATATTAAAAAAACTATATTTCTTGCAAGTTTAACATACATTGAATTTTCCAATAAAGCTAATACTGTGTAAACTGAGGGAAGATTTAACTAAGAGTGTTCACCATTGCTGAAATTCACAGTGACAATACTACTTATATACCTGATTTGTCATTAAAACATGTCTCATCAGTCCAGATTTGTGGTTATAGCATTCACAATTATTGTACATATGGTACAAACAATTGTCCACTTTGTTATATAGTCTAGTAACTAAGGAGATGGAACATTCACATATTGAAGTACATACTACTTTATTGTAAATTGCATTTTTTTCTCCCTTATATCAGGTTAAACATATTGATTCATTAATTTTGTTATTGTGTAGATAGGCTATATTAACTATGAATTTAACTTTAACACGATAAAGAGAATATTCAAAATATTTGTTAAAAGGGGAGCCATTGGATATAATAGGTAGACAGTCATTGGTATAATTTCTAGATCAGCCACTCTCTACTTAGTGACAGTCAAGTGATGCTCCCCGGCTGACCATGACCTTCTTCTAGTTTCACAAATAATTCATGATGATGATCAGAGGGCAGAAGAGGGACTTACTTATAAAAGATTCTCGTTTTAAATTTGATTGTCTCTTCAGTACCCCAGTTACCTCAGTCTGTCCAGTACCTGAGGTATGTCCTAAGTGGGTATTTGCAATAACTCCAATAATTTTGATCTCCTGCCCCATCTCTTGACTATCATTAACCACCATTCTCTTTTATGGGTAGAAGCTAAACACAGTTTAAATCAGGCATTTAAACTATCCAACTATTAGGAAAAGGGATAAAGTGTTCTGGTGGATAAATAAATAAAATAAATAGCTCTCTTGGTGTTGGAGGGAGTGCAAAAATAATTATCTGTACCAGGCACAGATCTAAAAACTTTGATGTATTCCCTCATTTTATCCCTGCTATAAGGGAAATACATATTATAATCTCCCTTTTACAGATAAGGTAATTTAGGCACAGAGAAATTAAGTAACTTGCACAGGATGACACGGATAATTTTTTTAAATGAAGAACATTGGAAATATGAATTACCAATGTCCTACTTATGTCTAGGGAAATTCAATCTTAACATGAGAGTCAACAATTAAAAAAAACAAAACAAAAACACAAAAGAACCCCAATATATAGAGCTCTAACACAAACAGTAAATTAATGTGGGATGATGTGGTTGAGTCTATTGTTGCATGAAATAGGGAGATAAAATATAACTGGAGCTATCAAATTTGGTTTCTGTTTTTGCTTACTGATATTTTTCTTTACAGGATTTCAGTTTAACAGTCAGGAAGTAGGAGAGGAGAGAAATGTGATAGTAACCTAGGGTAGTGAAACTTTGTCAGAATGAACAGGGATGGTTAAAGGAGATATAACTGGATTTAAGGAAAATCTTTTATATGGAACCTACATTCTCTTTCACAAAAAGCTTGTAATGTTTGTTCATACTCTGTCTTCAAGCAGTTCAGACAGGTCACATGGAAATTTACAGAGTCTGGTACACAAAGGCTTATAAATGCAAACTTCAAAAGAATATCTGCAAAGCTTGCATGCTTTGAATCTATAAAGTAGGTAACTGGGTTAAGACTGTAAGCTTTTGGAACAATACAAAAAGGCATAAAAGAGGCTTTTAGCTGTTGCCTGGTGGTTTTGAATTCGGGAGGTACAGGTAGGGGGTGAAACTTATGGAGAGCCCAGGAATGATATTTTCCAAGTTTACATCTTAAGAACCGGGTACAAATATATGCAATTTTCAACTGCACACGCCTCCCACACTCCCCCCAATAAAAAAAGATTTGGTAATATCTGATGGGGCAGTTTCAATCCAGCATTTTAAGAACATGGACTAAGGAACCAGACTATCTGGGTTCAAATCCAAAATCCAAAGTCATGGTAGGTCAAAAATGAATAAAAGTGGTTTACCTGTACAAGAAAAGAGAGAACAGGAGAGACAGCTCAGGATGAAAGCTAGTTTTGAATACAGAATTATATAAATGTCACACATATTTTTTGAAAAAATAATAAATCAGGATGACAGAACAAACCATGCCCCAAATTTGAAAAAAAATTGAAACAACCTAAGTGACAAATTGTCAACCTAAGTGTATATCTGGTTGGTACCATAACTGAATGGACAAGAATTATTCCAAAAAAGTTTAAAACACAATATTTTGACTCTACATCCCTAGTGGACATATCCTAAGGGAAACAAAGAAACAATACCAAAAGCACACTGAAATTGTATTCAATGCTCTTGTGAATGGTAATGTTGATATCATTATTCTGGTATTTCATATAATGGTATTATTATTTTGAAACTAATATATGTATTATATATGCACATTGATAAAACAAATGAATAATTATATTTATATCATTAAGAAACAAGGTTTTTCAAAGTAACAGAAGAGTTACAAATATAAAATCAAATAGATAAGTAAAACAAATAACAAACTTATGCTTTATTTATTTGTTTCTAAAAAAATATTTGTTTGCAAAAGGTGCAAGAAACTGCAATGAAAAGACAATGTCTGCAGTCATTATCAAAATGATATCAAAATATGTCTCTCATATATATATGATTTATACATATATAAATCATATATATGGTTTATATAAGGAAGGAAGGAGGCAGGGCACAACTTTTGAAAGAATGGCATAGCCGGAGGACAAACTTATTAGACCCAAATGGATCCAAGATGGTGGACAAGTTGACTTTTTCTACTAGACCCTGAGCCTCAGTATCAGCAAGCTCACATCAGCAAGCTAAATGACACACCCACAGGTGCCATGACAGTCCCAAGACCTACCATAAGGATCAAAAAGTGGGCAGTGGCCCAATTCCTGGAAATCCCCACCCCTTCCTAAAATAGCTGGAATAATCCTCCCACTCATTAGCTTATGAAATTACCCACTCCCATAAAAACTAACAACCCCATACCCTGGTGCCTTTCTCACATTCTGAGTTGGCCCACACTCTGTCTGTGGAGTGTGTTTCTCTCTAAATAAATCCACTTCTTACCTATCACTTTGTCTCTCACTGAATTCTTTCTTCAATGAGACATCAAGAACCTGAGCTTCATTAAGTCCTGAAACCAAGTGTGTGATCTCAGTTGGAAGACTGTGGGTTTTGGTCAGGTTCGAGTCCCAACCATGTGGATTCAAGTCCCAATCTGGGTTTTGGCTGGGTTCAAGTCCGGACATGTGGGTTCAATCCCAATCTGAGGTGCACAGTTTCAAAAGTAGGACAATCATATTATGTTCTTCTTGATAAGATGAAATAGGTAGTACACATAATATCATCTTTTGTGGTTTATTATCCAAAAGAGAAAGAGAGGGAGAGAAAACAAAGCTGAGCTAATCAAGTCTGTATCCACTGTCAGATTACTGTAAAGACGTGACTGTGAAGGAACATGTTAATTAATACCACACTGATATAATCAGTCCAGTGGAAAATGTGAGAAATTCTGCAGTACAAATGATCTGGTGCTTTAATGAGAAATGGCAAAAAAGGATGGAAGCGGGGGGTGGGAGGGTCGTTAGCATGCTAAACAAAGATGCTCACACTGTATGCCCGCTGTCATAGCTCTAAACGCAGGCCCCAGTCTTCCAACTGTGCTCCTTTCAGACTTCTGACCAAACGGCTAACCCATTCAGCACTGCCTAAGCGTCCAGTTATACCCTTACTTTGGACCACTTCTCTCTCTACACAAGGTAAATGACCAGATGCCCTGGCTGAAGCTCTGCCCTTTGAGAGGATTTCCCCTTACCTCCTTCAGGACCATTCTGGAGTAGGAGATGTAGGTTAAAAAAAAAAGTTTATTTTCAGCTTGCAACCATATGCCAAGAAAATCCATTCATGAATCAAGTCCAAACTTCCCTCCTCTCTCAGCTGGTAATGGAGAACCCCTCCCAAGAAGCTGAAGGAGAGCTGTTAATGCAGCAGTTGCAGCTGACATGGGAGTCTGGGCCATTTGTTCTTATAGGTTACTTATGTTGTCTGGACGTATGTGAGCCTGAACGTTGATAGACCACTTCCATCTTACAACAGATTGCTACAGGGTTCGCCCAATTTTATGACTTGATAGGTCAAGATTGATAATTTTTACTACTTGGTTATTTGATGCTCTCAGGTCAGCTCAGTTTCTATCTGAGTTCAGTAGTAGTATGCCAGGAGCTGTTTCTGAATTCTGGATAGCTTTCTCTTACAGATGGTATATCCATCTTAGTCCTATTGAAAGAGAGAAATGACAGAGTAATTTGAATAGGAAAAGTGTAACACAAAAAATTTATCAACTATAGGTCCTACAACTAGTGAGAAGTGAAAGAGGATTCTAATGCAGATATTTGTAGCTCCAGTACCCACACTCTCTCCACCAGATCTTCCAACTTTTGGCCCCTTATAATTCCTATTTGCAGGGCAGTTCAGGCAAGTATTTCTGGAGGCCTCAATACTAAGGATATAAAACAATTGCTGAAAATTTACCCTAACCAGGGGAATTATTTCCCCATGGACCACACTCTGGGGTTATTGTATGAGTCCAAGATTCATCCAGCAAATATGTCTGCAGTTAAAATTTCATTCTGCAGAATGTTGGGGAATCCTGCCTGAACCTTTAACTTAGACATTAGTGTTAGAAATGTCTTAATAGTGAGTTTCTCTTTGCATTTCATCATCTACTGGATGGATATTTTAGAACAAGTCAAAAGCAAACATTTTTGCGTCACAATGACCCTCCATATACAAAGTGTTCTGGTTACACCCACATCTGAACTGATGACAGTGAGGTTTCCCCTCATAGGACCTGTCAATATGCTATGATTATTAACCAGATCTCCTATTCTAATTGAGGGAACCAAGATGGGACTCTGGGTCCAGCATAAATTCAGACCCTTTAGCCAAAATTCTTCAATAAGTGCATTTCTCTTTCCCCAGAGTACGTTTATCTAAGTAAATAGCCATAGATACTTTTAAATAATGATGGAGGAATCATGGCTGTATACATTTGCTGTGATGTTGTTGAGTTATTCTTCTTGAGATGCCTCTTTTTCAGCCAATGAGTTGTGGGTCTAAGAACTAGCTAAGGACTAAAAATTGGGATTGAGATAGTAATTGCAGCAATTGTAGGGATGTAAAATTTTCCTACAAAGATGAGGAAATTAATACCTAAATATAATAACTCAATCTATCACATCTATCTATACTACTAATACTAACATTAAAAATGTTATAATAGATAGCATTCCCACTATGGAAATCTTCAGGATACATTTTATGTATCTGTATTTCATCTAATACTTACAAAAAGGGATAAAAAGAGAACATAAGGAGCATAATGACCTAACTTCCATTTTCCTCCCCTTCTTTTCTCATACTCTAAGTCTAAAGTAATTAATACAAATAAGCAAATGAATGTTGTTGAAGGCTCTGGCTCTGTTGAGATCTGCAGTAGATTCCTTGTTGTCTCTTATTTTCACTATCTTCTTTCCATGTATTATAATAACGTTTAAGTGGCCACATATTTGCCCAACTAAAGATTATAGTTTCCAGATATCTTGTAGTTAAGGGTGACCACATGACAGAGTTTTGTAAATTTAAGAAAATTGAAATCATATCAAGCATCTTTTCTGACCACAATGCTATGAGATTAGAAATGAATTACAGGGAAAAAAACGTAAAAAACACAAACACATGGAGGCTAAACAATATCTTACTAAATAATCAAGAGATCACTGAATAAATCAAAGAGGAAATCAAAAAATACCTAGAGACAAATCACGATGAAAACACGATGACCCAAAACCTATGGGATGAAGCAAAAGCAGTTCTAAGAGGGAAATTTATAGCTATACAAGCCTACCTCAAGAAACATGTCAAATAAACAATCTAACCTTACACCTAAAGGAACTAGAGAAAGAAGAACAAACAAAACCTAAAGTTAGCAGAAGGAAAGAAATCATAAAGATCAGAGCAGAAATAAATGAAATAGAAACAAAGAAAACAATAGCAAAGATCAATAAAACTAAAAGCTGGTTCTTTAAGAAGATAAACAAAATTGATAAACCATTAGCCAGATTCATGAAGAAAAAGGGGGAGAGGACTCAAATCAATAAATTTAGAAATGAAAACGGAGAAGTTACAACAGACACCACAGAAATACAAAGCATCCTAAGAGACTACTACAAGCAACTCTATGGCAATAAAATGGATAACCTGGAAGAAATGGACAAATTTGTAGAAAGCTATAACCTTCCAAGAGTGAACCAGGAAGCAATAGAAAATATGAACAGAACAATCACAAGTAATGAAATTGAAACTGTGGGGCTTCCCTGGTGGTGCAGTGGTTGAGAGTCCGCCTGCCAATGCAGGGGACACGGGTTCGTGCCCCAGTCCGGGAAGATCCCCCATGCCGTGGAGTGGCTGGGTCCGTGAGCCATGGCGGCTGAGCCTGCGCGTCCAGAGCCTGTGCTCCGTAATAAGAGAGGCCACAACAGTGAGAGGTCCGTGTACCGCAAAAAAAAAAAAAAAAAAAAATTGAAACTGTGATCAAAAATCTTCCAACAAACAAAAGTTCAGGACCAGATGGCTTCACAGGTGAATTCAATCAAACATTTAGAGAAGAGTTAACACCCATCCTTCTCAAACTCTTCCAAAAAATTGCAGAGAAAGGAACACTCCCAAACTCATTCTATGAGGCCACCATCACCCTGATACCAAAACCAGACAAAGATACTACAAAAAAAGAAAATTACAGACCAATATCACTCATGAATGTAGATGCAAAAATCCTCAACAAAATACTAGCAGACAGAATCCAACAGCACATTAAAAGGATCATATACCATAATCAGGTGGGATTTATCCCAGGGATGCAAGGATTCTTCAATATAGCCAAATCAATTAATGTGATACACCATATTAACAAATTGAAGAAGAAAAACCATATGATTATCTCAATCGCTGCAGAAAAAGCTTTTGACCAAATTCAACACCCATTTATGATAAAAACTCTCCAGAAAGTGGGCACAGAGGGAATCTACCTCAACATAATAAAGGCCATATATGACAAGCCCACAACAAACATCATTCTCAGTGGTGAAAAACAGAGAGTATTTCCTATAAGCTCAGGAAAAAGACAAGTATGCCCACTCTTGCCACTATTTTTCAACATAGTTTTGGAAGCCCTAGCCACGGCAATCAGAGAAGAAAAAGAAATAAAAGGAATACAAATTGGAAAAGAAGAAGTAACACTGTCACAGTTTGCAGATGATATGATACTATACAAAGAGAATCCCAAAGATGCCACCGGAAAACTACTAGAGCTAATCACTGAATTTGGTAAAGTTGCAGGATTCAAAATTAATGCACAGAAGTCTCTTGCATTCCTATACACTAACAATGAAAGATCCGAAAGAGAATTTAAGGAAACAATCCCATTCACCATTGCAACAAAAAGAATAAAATACCTAGGAATAAACCTGCGTAGGCAGACAAAAGACCTGTATGCAGAAAACTTTAAGACACTGATGAAAGAAATTAAAGATGATACCAACAGATGGAGAGATATACCATGTTCTTGGATTGGAAGACTCAATATTGTGAAAATGACTATACTACTGAAAGCAATCTACAGATTCAATGCAATCCCTATCAAATTACCAATGACATTTTTTACAGAACTAGAACAAAAATCTTAAATTTGTATGGAGACACAAAAGACTCCAAATAGCCAAAGCAGTCTTGAGGGAAAAAAGCGGAGCTGGAGGAATCAGACTCGCTGATTTCACACTATACTACAAAGCTACAGTAATCAAGACAATATGGTACTGGCACAAAAGCAGAAATATTGATCAATGAAACAAGATGGAAAGCCCAGAGATAAACCCACACACCTATGGTCAACTAATCTATGACAAAGGAGGCAAGAATATACAATGGAGAAAAGACAGTCTCTTCAGTAAGTGGTGCTGGGAAAACTGGACAGCTACATGTAAAAGAATGAAATTAGAACACACCCTAACACCATACACAAAAATAAACTCAAAATGGATTTGAGACCTAAATGTAAGACTGGACACTATAAAACTCTTAGAGGAAAACATAGGAAGAACACTCTTTGACATAACTCACAGCGAGATCTTTTTTGATCCACCTCTGAGAGTAATGGGAATTAAAACAAAAATAAAGAAATGGGACCTAATGAAACTTCAAAGCTTTTGCACAGCAAAGGAAACCATAAATAAGACGAAAAGACGACCCTCAGAATGGGAGAAAATATTTGCAAACGAATCAACGGACAAAGAATTAATCTCCAAAATATATAAACAGCTCATGCAGCTCAATATTAAAGAAGCAAACAACCCAATCCAAAAATGTGCAGAGGCCCTAAATAGACATTTCTCCAAAGAAAGCATACAGATGGCCAAGAAGCACATGAAAAGCCGCTCAACATCACTATTTATTAGAGAAATGCAAATCAAAACTACAATGAGGTATCACCTCACACCAGTCAGAATGGGCATCTTCAGAAAATCTACAAACAACAAATGCTGGAGACAGTGTGGAGAAAATGCAACCCTCTTGCACTGTTGGTGGGAATGTAAATTGATACAGCCACTATGGAGAAGAGTATGGAGGTTCCTTAAAAAACTAAAAATAGACTTACCGTATGATCCAGCAATCCCACTACTGGGCATATATACAGAGAAAACCATAATTCAAAAAGACACATGTACCCCAATATTTATTGCAGCACTATTTACAATAGCCAGCTCATGGAATCAACCTAAATGCCCATCGACAGATGAATGGATAAAGAAGAAGTGGTACATATATACAATGGAATATTACTCAGCCATAAAAAGGAACAAAATTGGGTCATTTGTTGAGACATGGGTGGATCTAGAGACTGTCATACAGAGTGAATTAAGTCAGAAAGAGGAAAAGAAATATCGTATATTAACGCATATATGTGGAACCTAGAAAAATGGTACAGATGAACCAGTTTGCAGGGCAGAAATTGAGACACAGATGTAGAGAACAAACGTATGGACACCAAGGGGGGAAAGCCACGGGGGGCGTGGGGATGGTGGGATGAATTGGGAGATTGGGATTGACATGTATACACTGATGTGTATAAAATGGATGACTAATAAGAACGTGATTTCTAAAAAGTAAATTAAATAAAATTCAAGAAAATAAATAAATAAAATATAAGTTAGAAGGCATGACGAAATAACCAGTAAAAGGGTGGTAAGTGAAAGCTTTGATTTCTGGACTCTTGGTTGCAAATGACAGAAATCCAACTGAAACATTTTTAAGGAAAATAGGGTATACATGGCTCATGTGCTTGGGAGGCTTAAGGGTGTGCACAGAGGCTAGGGCCGATATATCTGTCTCAACTCTGCTTTCCTCTGGAGATTCTCATCTCTTTGTCACTTATGAATTATAATTGGTGTTCATGGATCAAGAATTTGCCTCTGGGCTTCCCTGGTGGTACAGTGGTTGAGAATCTGCCTGCCAATGCAGGGTACACGGGTTCGAGCCCTGGTCTGGGAAGATCCCACATGCTGCGGAGCAACTAGGCCCGTGAGCCATAACTACTGAGCCTGCGTGTCTGGAGCTTGTGCTCCGCAACAGGAGAGGCCGCGACAGTGAGAGGCCCACACACCACGATGGAGAGTGGCCCCTGCTCGCTGCAACTAGAGAAAGCCCTCGCACAGAAGGGAAGACCCAACACAGCCAAAAATAAATAAATAAAATTTAAAAACGAAATCCTGAATGCTAAATACAACTTAAAAAAAGAAAAAAAAGAATTTGCCTCTGGTCCTGGAGTCAGGGCTCTTTCCTAGATAGTTCTATCAAATTCATCTGGGGTGGAGAAAACCATTTTCCCAAAGGCAAGGACATATGGCAGGGGAAAAAGAAGTTATGTCCAGTTATTGCATAAACTGGAATGTTAGTATGGAAGATATGAAAGTTACATCAATAGTTATATCGTATACTTAATGGAAAAATCATGAAAGTGATGAAACCTCAAATATATATACTATATTAAGAAAGTTGGAGGGCAAGTGTTATGTAATATTTGGGATGGGTTATCTTGTCTTTACCTTTTGCAACGTTTATTAAGTTATTCAAACCATTCTGTATTCTAGTAGACTTCTTTTTTCTTAATCATTAGATGATCATTTTATTCTATTTCAAAGAAGACTCTAAATTATATTAAGAGTGTTTTGCTTATAGCTATTTAAGACATTTAAAGCATTAAATTCTTCGGGAATAAAGATCTGAGTCATTCTACCAGCTTAATAACCATAACCAGCAGAGATACCAGCTGAGGTACAATGGATAATGGAAGTTACAATTATCAACTTTCTCCTGACTGGTTACAAAAACAAGGACTCCAGCATTTTGTATATAGTATTTTTCCTCTTTCCTCCTTATGTCCTTATTATTTTAAATAAAGTTTGGTGATGATTGTTAGTGCTTTTACTTTCATGTTCAGTTATAGAGTATCCAAGGTGGGTTTATGATTGAACCCATAGAGGAACTGACCTAACTAATAAATCAAAAGGGTGATGTTGCTGCTCTTGTCTGTGTCTCCTTTTTGGGGGGAGAGGGTAAGAGTATTCCTGTTTGAATAAATGCAGAAGCATGAAGTTATTGCTATAGAAGTGAAAAAAATGTGAGGAGAGATGTGCACAGATGCTGAGATGACAAAGGTGAGGACTGTGCCGGGCGTTTGCCCATGGACTCTGCTCCAAATCCACCCTTCCACAGTGTCTTCCATGATGCTGGGGCTAGGATAGGTTGCATTTCTGAGACACTGATGAATTTCTACTCACAGGCAGCATGAAAGGGATTTTGGAAAGTAAAAGAGGAGAGAAGGGACTTTCTTTTTCCCTGTCAGCATGGTTTGAGCAGCAGCAGATAAGGTCTCAGTTTTCTCTTGCTGCTCCCCAAACTGGTCTTGAGTTGCTCTCTCAGAGGTATCAGCTGCGGCCAAACATGCCCCTTGTTAAGAGGTCAGAGTACCATTCTTCTGGGGACCCTGTTCTGAGCTCCTAAGGTACAAGCAATAGCTGGGAGACACCCTGTAACAAAGAGCTCTGACCTCACTTTTTGATCTTTGATTTCTGACTTTAAGCCTCACCCTCCCTTTCCTATTTGGCCCCATCTGTGAGCAGGCTGATAAGAAAGCCCAGGGTGCCTCCTCCTTTCACTCCGGTGGGCAATTTAACACCTTGCAAATCTCCAGCCCATGCACAGGAACTTTTCCCCAGACCCACACCCCTAGAGCGCCTATGAGTCACTCTTGAGGCCCAATCACTCCCTCTGCCTCCCCCCAAGTCAGCATGAACCTACTTGAGCCTACTCTTCTTTCCCCAGGGCTCCCTTGTATGTGTCATCAACTTTTTCTCAAATTCTCGTGGTGTGTGTAGTGTTATCAGCTTCTACATCCTACCCATAATTGGGAGGGAGTCCATTCCACCTTTATGAGTAACCATAAAATATAGTTCCTCCTCAGAGGACTGAGAACCCAATCACACATGGTCACTCTCTAAGTTCCCATCTTTTCCCTTTTGTTTTCCTAGTGCATTTATTACTGCTGCATAACAAATTACCAAAAACTAGTGCCTTAAAGCATTTATTATTTCCCAGCTTCTACAGGTCAGGAATGGGGACATATTAACTTGGTGCCCCTGGATCAAAGTTTCTCATGAGATGGCGTTCAAACTGTTGGCAGGCACAGCAGTCACTTCTGCAGGCTTGACTGAGAGGAAAAATCAGCTTCCAATCTCTCTCATATGGTTTTTGGCAGGCCTCACTTCCCTGACACAGGAGACTTTCTCCCCACAGGACTGCCTCATGGCTTGTCAGCTGGCTCTCCCCAGATGAGTAACCCAGGAGAGAGTGAAAGAAAGCATGCTTAGAGAGAAGCTATAGTCTTTTTATACCTTAATCTTGGAAGTGACATCTCATTACTTCTGCTTTATTCTGTTCAATAGAAGTATCACTAGATCCAGCCCATATTCAAAGGGAGGTTATTGTACAGAGCATGAATACCAGGAGGTGGTAGCTGTCTCCTGCAATTATCTCTGAATTCCCTGAGTGTTCCCATTCTACTTCTTCAGCTTCACAGATTACACTCTGTGTAATCATTGCCTTGATATGAAATTGCCTCATATCGAGTGTGGTTATTTTTGCTGACTTGATATGGAGAGATACAGTACTTAGAATCCTCTGCTAAAGTTTCTCCAACCATCCGGCTCAACAAATAAAGACAGCATGGCATACTGTCATCCACACTGCATTGGTCAGAACTCAGTCACGTGACTAATATAACTGCATGGCAGGCTGAGAAATGTATGGGGCACACCAACATCAATGAAACAAACAGCTTCTGCCACCCTGCTTAATATTCAAGAAGTCATACACACATTGTCAACACCTCCTGGCTGCCACTTTCTCAGCTAAGTAACTTTCTTTACACAAAAAATTTCTGCAAAAATTCAAAACACTCTGTAAGCCGAGTGATTTGAATTTATTTACTTATTTTTCATTGAGTTCCTCACATTGAGGCCATTAATTTCTCGAAAAGCATTGGAAATAGCAGGGACTTTATATAGTTAACAATTACAGAGAGTCTGCAGAACAAAGGTACTTTAATGTAAGAAGTATTTTCTTTTAGTCATTATAGAATTAAAATATTAGTACTTGCTACTTACTATCCAGTATTTTCAGCAAAAGAAAATGGACAGTCTATTACCATAAAATACACTGTACTTTATGTATTAATTTCTCTATTACTGGGAAATTTAAAATCATTAGAGAGAAATGAATATGAATTTTATTTGTGTGTGAAGGTTTACCTGGTATTTTCAAATAGTACAGACCTTTATAGTCAAAACAGATGTAAATAGAATTCATAGTTTAGTTAGGAATTCTTAATAGTAAATTTCAGTGCTTTGGGATGATGACAGGGAGATTATTCAATTTCAAAATAACTTTTACAACTTTATCTTTTTACACATTATGGATACTATTTAGCTTTTTTTCCCTTTATTTAAACCTGATTTTTCAAACAGATAATATATTTACACAGCCCCCCAAAAGAAAACAAAAAGGTATGCAGTGAAAGTCTCTTTTTACCCCATCCTCAGTCCAGTCAGCACATTTGATCTCCCCTTTATATGAGTAACTATTGCTAGTTTCTTATTTTCCTTCCAGAATTTCTTTATGCATGTGCAAGTAAATATAACCATATCTCCTCTTTATACAAAAGGTACTATATTTTACACACTGTTCTGTACGTTGTTTTTCTTTCACTTTATATATCTTGTTGTATTTCCCAAACCTGTTTACAGAAAAGTTACTCATTCTGTTTCTTTATTTTTCCCCCAACAACTGCATATAGTACATTCTATTGAATGAATGTATTATAATTAATTTTGCCAGTCTCCCGTAGATGGACTTTTAGGTTATTTCCAAACTTTTGTTATTACAGTGGATAATACTGTACATGCATTAGTCCTATAGCATCAACTCCCAAAAGCAATTTTGTGGTTCCAGGGGAATATAATCCTGGTGTTTGTAATTTTGATTGTTACTAAAGAGCTCTCTGTAGGGGGGTAAAATATTTTATACTCCAGTCAGAAATGTATGAGAAGCCTATTTCCTAAAGTTGTTTGTTTTTCCAATGAAAATTTTAATTACCTGAGAATTTCTAGTTGTGACAGTGTCCAAAAACCAAACCCATAAAGTGACCATTCTTCAACCTACCTCAATTGTCTAAAGTGACCAGAGTGCTGATTTTTAGGTTTGAATACTTTCATGTAGACCTATTCTAAAATATGTACAATAGATTCCATAAGTACATATGCGTTGTTGACAGGGCAGAACAAGGATCTGTATCTTTAAGATTGTCCTCCCCTACTGAGCTGGATTAACTAGCAATCTTGGAACACAGTGTTCTCAGCTAAAGTTCAAATTTGGCTGGAGAATCTCACTTTGGCTCTGATACAGTCTTTAGTGTACGAAATTAGTTTAGAAAACTATGAATTTGTTAAAGCTGTCTACCTGTTTAGTGCTTCTGTTACATGGTGATTTAGCAACAGATGATGTTGTAACAGTGTTCAGAATGTGACATGAAATCCTTACTACCCTGAAGATTTAAGTTAGAAAGAACAATACAGTCTTTTGCAGTCAAAACAATCAATCCTTTCCAATATAATCTTATGTGAAATCTTAAATAAAAATCATATTAACACACTAAGGTTAAAGTCAGTTGTGTAAAAGGGACTTGTAATGTTATCAAATGGATATAACTTAATTATAACTGTTCTATCTATAAAACGCCTTGAAAAGCAGATCACTCTACGCTTTACATTATTAACACTAATTAACGATGGATTTAAAAGTTTTAAAAGCAAACGCTTACTAGTCTAAATTTACTTTTGGATAAATTCACAAAATGCTCAAAAGACCTTGAGTCAAGGTTTAGTTTACAGAATGCGAGAAGTCAAACTAAAAAGTGCATTCAAGTGGATTCAGGTGATTGAGGTGTTTATGGGCACACAAAATCATGTGGGGAATTTTTGTCTCTACCTAAAGTGAATGGAATTACCTCAGACCAAAACATTTCAGGCAAGGAAGGCTTTTTTATCTGAACTGACCAGATCTTCTTGGTTCTCAGCTTTAGTTTATATTGCCTATTTGTCTAAAGCAAGTCATAGGTATTCATATTGCAGAAAGTTCAAAGGTTCCCTTAGAAAATCTTCCTAATCTCTTTCTCTATTTTTGGGCTTTGATTTTGTTTTCTTGCTCCTTTTAGTGTAAGGGCTTCACACCATTTGAGATTTTATCTCTTTGTTTCACTTTAATACAGGTTTAATGATAGTCTGTTTGCCTCAGCCCCAAGGTTTAGCAAAACAGAAACAGAGTGGGATTCTTATCTTATTTAGGGTTTTCCCCAATTCTACAAAATTTAATCTCCTCAAATATTTTGCTTGTGCTTCTATACCGAAAGAGGCACCTACAAGTATTTTACCCTGTAGGGGGATCTCCTAGGAAAATGCAAATCTGTAGAAATTCTTCTACAAGAATCTGATAGAGGTTTTTCTTTGTTTTGTTTTTCTGTGTTGTTTTTTCTTCTTTCTCCTCTCTTTTTTTCTCTCTTTTATTTCTATTTGAAAGCCTGGGTGGTAGAGCAAAGCACCCATTTTTCTTTATCTGATAGAAAAAAGTTTCCTCTAGCCTTTGGTGCTTACAGTTAATTACGGACTAGAACCATTTCTGATTTCTTTTTGATTCTTGCACAACAGTTCTATTACTGTTTTCTTGTTTGTCTAAAACAACTTCTGGTTTCACATCTGTCAATTTACCCTTACTCTCATTAAAACTTCAACTGAAAAAATCTTCCTTTCAAAAAGTTTGACCCTACTTACAGAGGCCTAGCTAAAATTCCTTCCATTCCTTAGTATTAATTAAAACCACCTTTCCCCTAGGCAGTTCCATTGTACAAAAATAATATAACAAAAGTAGAAATACAGTGAAAGCAGAAGCAAAGGGGAGGGAGAATGAAAGTGGGAGAAATTGTTACTTGGAATCTTTAACTGCATGCTCATTGTGGGTGGATACTCATACATTAAGTAACCAGTTTGGCTTTTATTTTCAAGTTCACTCCTCAAATCTTTATTCAGATTCCTTTCTTCCAAAATTGACAATACAGAGGGAGCATAATACAGTTATTAAAACTAAGCAGAATGCATCCATCTGGCATGCCTTTCAGGAATCCAGCCCACTAATTTTTGCTATGGTTTGATGACTCAACCCCCCTAGGAGGCAGCACGGGAAGAATTTCCTCATTTTGCAGAACTGCCAAATCTCATTCATTGGAGCAAAGGCTCCTCATTTGGGGCTTATTTTTAAACAGTTGTTTGTTTAAATATTTAAAAAAATCTCCCTCAGTAGAGGGAGTTTGTCATGCTTTTCTAAATAGCGAATAAACACACTCCTCCTCCCTTCCCCCCCATGAAGCTTCAGCTTTCTGGCCACTGGGCCTAGCTTTATTGGTTTTTCTCCCCACCCCCCACCATTTTCCCTCTCCCATCTCAGCTACATCTCTCGGCCTCATTTGCTTCTTGAAGGTTCCAGTTTCTTTTCTTCCACTGAGACATTTGTCTCATTTATCCTTCGTGAAAAAAAAAATCCTTGCCTTATTTTTCTGTCTTCTTCCTTTTAAAGCTGTTCACTTATCCCCCCTTTTATTTTTCACTCATAATTAAGCTTCAGTAAGTGCAAACTGCAAGCACAATGCCAAGTACCCTCTCAATATTCTCCCGCCCGAGGGACATGCCTTTATTACCCCGTTCAAGGGATGAAAGAAACAAAGGTACGAACTCAAGTAACTTGCAGAATAAGGTCCTGAGGCTGGAAGGGACGAGGCTCAGCACTATACCCAGCTAGCTACCTGTCCGGAGGCAATGCACTTAAAAAAGTAATCTTTAAGAAGTCTTATTAGATATAGAAAAGTACTTGTAAAATATATTCAAATTATAAAAGAAGCTCATCTCTCTCCTACCATGGGGCAAGTTCTCCAGTTTTGCCCATTTAAAAAAAAAAAAAAACCTTCCCTATTCTTGAGCCTGTTGCCATTTAACAAGGCTCCTCAAGCCCCCTTCCCGCTTCGCTCGGCAAACGTGTCTTTTATTATGACTCAGCCCAGCCCGCTCCTTGCCAAGCGGCTGACGCTCGCCGCGGAGGCGCCGGGGCAGCAGCTCGGCGGCGAGAGCTCGCGCGCTCCTCCCGCTTTACGGCTGCTGAAAACCCGGCCCGCGCCCGGCAGCCGTACCGCAGACGAGCCCGCGCCCGCGCCCGCGCCGCTCAGGTAATCCGAGTCCTTCTGTTTCCAAAGTTTTGCCCCAACCAGCTCGACGCTCGGAGGCGGCGCGGCCTCGGCCCAGCCGTCCGGCTCTCCCTCCCGTCCCCACGACCGGACTGGCGAGGCTGAGGCGCGGGCCGCAGCCCTGCGTGGGTCCCGGCGCGCCGATCGGGTGTCAGGTCCCCGGGCGGAGGGGCGCTCGGGCGGCGGCGGCGGGGCGGGAGCGACCTGGAGGGGCGGCGCGCGGGGCACCGGGCTCCGGCCGCTCCCGGGCACGCGCCGGCCGGAGCAGCCTGCGGCCCCGCCTCGCGGCCCCCGCCCATCTCCCGAAGCCGGTCGTCTAAGTGCAGAGACCCGCAGCTCCAGAGCGCCCGTTTCTGACACGTTCACACACGCACGCACGCCGGGGTAGACAGCGGCGCTGTTGACCCTGCTTTAGGGATGGCTCGCCCGAGGGGCGCCCTCGCGTGTGGAACGCCTCTCTTGAGGACGCGCACCGTCGCTTGCTCTAGGAAGTTTAGCAGAGAATGTTGAAGGAGCAGCCTGTGATTAGCGCCTGCGCTGCTTTCTACCCTAGTGTCTGGCTCTTACTACCACATCTCCCCCACGGTCTCACTCTCCCATCCTCTTCATCCTTTAGTCCTCCCTCCCCCTTTCTTTATCCACACTTACTATTATTATTTTTATTTTTCCTCTTTATTGGGTATCTCATCCTTTGGTGTCTTGTCTTCTTTTGCCCCGCACTGTTAGGATAACAAGTACACAGACTGTATCCTTTCCTGTTCTGTCGTCCTTAGCAAGACTTTGCTTACCGTGGCTTGTGCATCTTGAGGAGCAGAGTATTGGATCCTGGACCTGTATGTGTGATTAAGTTATTGGACTGTGTGTCCTGTTGCCTCAGTTGGCCATGCTGTACAGAGGACAGGGGTTTGTTTGAAACCAACCTTAGGAACTTAGAGCATGGTGTTGCTTCTGTTGATGGACTGCATCTTGACAAACAAGCAGTTACATCATAGGTTCTTGTAGTATTCATTCCATTCAGTTCAATCCACTAACATTTCTTTGAATGTCAATCATGGAGAGCTGGTGAAGGACTAAGAGAGAAAAGAGATCCAGTTCCTGTCGTCCAGAGAGTGCATATCTAGAAGGGACCATGGTGAGCACTGGGATAGTGGTACCAAGTGCTCTGGGTGAATGGGGGAGGAAAGGATTAATGAAAAGGTTAGGTTTGAAACTGGGCTTTGATATTTGAGTAGAATTTTCCTCATTTTCTTTATTTTCCCCTTTAAGAATTCTTAATAGAAAGAAGAGATCTTTCAAAAATACTTTCACCTCAGGGCTTCCCTGGTGGCTCAGTGGTTGAGAATCTGCCTGCTAATGCAGGGGAAACAGGTTCGAGCCCTGGTCTGGGAAGATCCCACATGCCGCGGAGCAACTAGGCCCGTGAGCCACAACTACTGAGCCTGCGCGTCTGGAGCCTGTGCTCCGCAACAAGAGAGGCCATGATAGTGAGAGCCCCGTGCACTGCGGTGAAGAGTGGCCCCCGCTTGCCACAACTAGAGAAAGCCCTCGCACAGAAACGAAGACCCAACACAGCAAAAATAAATAAATTAATAAACTCCTACCCCCAACATCTTCTAAAAAAAACCACAAAACTTTCACCTCAAACTACTCAAGTTTTTCATCTTTGCAACTGGCAGTAATCTCTGATCTCAGGACTTACAGGGAATGTAAGAGAAATTCCTCTTCACAAGAATGATCTTATGATTCCTGGTACCATACAAAGAGTATTATAGACTATTATAGGACCAACAAGAGTGAAATGGTACAATTATTGTTTCCAAAAGCATTATCAGATTCACATAGAGAGCTCAATACTCATTTATTAATTCAGTCAACAAATATCGTGTTTACTGTGTGCCAAGCATTGTTTTTGGCACTGGAATAAAGTACTGCCTTTTTGGAATTTACATTCTAGTGGAGAGAAACATTATATTTAGTACCTAGAAAAATAGAAGGTGATACTGTACAGGAATACCTTGGAGATACTGTGGGCTTGGTTCCAGACCATCACAATGAAGGGAATATCGCAATGAAGGAAGTCACAGGAATTTTTTGGTTTCCCAGTGCATATAAAAAGTTATGTTATGCTATACTGCAGTCTATTAAGGGTGCAATAGCATTATATCTTAAAAAAAAAAATGCTTTATTGCTAAAAAAATGCTAACCATAATCTGATAATGCAGGGCTGCCACAAACCTTCAATTTGTAAAAAAAAAAAGCATTATCTATGAAGTAATAAGAGAAGCACAGTAAAATGAGGTATACCTGTACTAAGTGCTATGAAGAAACATAAAGCAAGAAAAGGTGTGTGTGCATGTGTTTAGCAGTTTAAAATATGATTATAAGGGAAGGCCCCCAGAGTAGGTGACATTTCAGTAGACTTGAAGCAGATGAGGCAGTGAGCCAGGTGATATTTGGGGCATGAGTTTTCCAGTCACAGAGAAGATAAAAATGCAGAGGCCCTGCATTTTGGTGTGTTCAAAGAAGCCAGTGGAGTGGAGTGGCGTAGAGGAAGGAGGAAAGTAGGTTATGTGGTCTTAAATGAAATAGAGGTTAGATAGTACTGCATGGTCTAGTAAGCTGTTGTAATGACTCTGGCGTTTACTTGAAGTGATATGGAAGCCTTTGGAGTGTTTTGATCAGAACAGTCCAACAGAACTGTTGAATTCCATTACTCTTGCTACTGTGTTGAGAACAGATTGAAGGAAGGCCAGGGCAGAAGTAGGGGTGCCAATTGGGCAATTATGATAATCCATGTGACAGAGATGGTGGCTTAGACCAGGATGGTGACCGTGGAGGTGGTGAAAAGTTCATATGCTGGATGTGCTTTGATAGTACGTTCCACAGGATTTGCTGACAGATTAGATATGGAGTGTGACAGCAAAGAAATTAGGGAGAACTCAATCACCTAAGCAATTGAAAAGATAGAATTTACATTTACTGAGATGGGGAAGATAGCAGGAGAAAGACATGGTGGTGAAGATTAATAATTTGGTTTTGGACATAGTAAGGGTTAGATGCATTTTAAATGTCCAAGTGGGGATGTCAAGCAGATGGTCTGAAGGCCAGGCTAACGATATGCATTTAGGATTCTTCAACCTACAACTGGTTTTAAAAGCAAAGAGATAGGGTAGATTCATCGAAAATATGTGGGGTTAGAAAACTGAAGAGGACCAACAACTGAGCCTTGGGGGCCTTCAACATTAAGAGATGAAGAGCTACCAGCAAAAGATTCTGAAAAAGACCTAGCTGTATGCTAGGTAAGGGGAAGGGCAGGAGTGTGGAATCACAGAAGCCAAATGAAGGAAATGTTTGAAAAAGTAGGGAGATTGTCAAAGATGAGGACTGAGAGTTGATTTAGCAAAGGAAATCATTGACGACCTTGATGATATCAGTTTCCTTGGAGTGGTGGGTGGTGAAGCCTTGTTTGGAATGTTTGGCAAAGCAGTAGAAGAGGAGTTAGAGGGTAATGGTATACATCCCTTGAAGATTTTTATTGAAATGGAAAGGAGAGAAATGGATCATTAGTTGGAGGGCTATGTGATATAAAGAGTTTTAAAGATGTGCAAAAAAAAAAAGTATGTTATGCTTCTGAGAAAGAGTCAGTAGAGATGGAAAATTGATGATGCAGGAGAGAGAGAGGGGAGCAGTGTTCTAAGGATGCAACAGGAGAGGTTATCTGTTTCTAGGCTTATGGGCTATTTATTTATACTAATAAGAGAGAAGGAAAACTGTGTGGACACAGGTGCAGGTGGGGGTGTGTGCATGTTCTCTTTGGATTCCTTCTCATTGTGATGAGTGGCACACAGTGCATAAGAAATTTGTAGGAAATGGTATCTTTTTCCCATTTGGTCACGGATGTATTTGATGAGAAAATACTTTGAGATTCTCAGAATTTCTCGAATTTCTGCTTGAGAGAAGACTTAGAAAGAAAGTTGAGATTATAAAATAGAAGGTAGCTAGAGGTGAAGGGGGAAGTAAGGTAAGCAAGATTATATCATGAAGTCTGAGAGGCTATGGTGAGGACAGTAAAAACATTGAATCTTACCTCCATTGTTGCTGGCTAACTACAGTAATGTTCTAAAAATATTATTATCCTATCAAAGAGATAGCTTACTTTTTAAGTACCAAGTGTGATCTAATAGAGAACCGTGTTATTGCTGGTGGTGAATCTACTTATGGAGGGGTGGTATTAGACCTGGAAAGAGATGTTAGCTAGGAATAGATTTCAGTTGGATTTTGAGAATGATGTAATGAAAACTGGATTGGCAACAAATTGGGTGTAAGGAAAGAGCATTTTGACAACACTGCTCATGGATACTAAGCCACTGGACAAGGTGGAGAGAATTTTGCAGTTGGAAATAGTACCTTGTTTGACATGACTTTCCTTCAGTTATTTAGGGACCATTTGTTTATTAAATCATAATTATAAAATAGGGTTTTGTGTGAGGTCTTGGCAAGAAATGGTGATACCAAGATGCAAATGACATGATCCTTGCTTTCAAATTACCGTCTCTAGTAGAAAAGAAAAGAACGTACACAAATATTCTGAAGAATTGATGAATGCCATATGAAGAGAACTGAATGCTTTGATTTTCTTTTCTTAATTTATTGTGGAAATTATCAGACACTCAAGAGTAGAAAGAATAGCATAATGAACTCCAGTGTACTTATCACTCTTCAAAATCTATCAGTTTTCTGCCGAACTTGTATGTTGTGTGAGAGTAGGGAAGGGAGCAATTGTTTCTGTTTGTAGATCGGGATAGGGAGATTTCATGAAGCCTCTCCTATGTGGAGATGTAGAAAGAACATTGAACTGAGCCAACTGTAGAATTCTTGCTTCTAGTTATGTACCTGCCAGTGCTTCGCTGGCTGACTTTCTGTTACTCAACTGACCTCTCTGTTCTTTACTTTCTCAGTAGAGTGTGGCTGTTATTCTACATCAGGAGGCTGCAAACATTGGCCCTCAGGCCAAATCCAGCCTGCTACCTGTTTTCATGAACAGTGAAGTCTTATTAGAACACAACTACATCCATCAGTTTATTGTCTGTGTCTGCATTTGTCATAGATTATAGTTTTGTAGTTGAGGCAGAGATGGTGTGGCTGAGAAGCCTAAAATATTTACTCTCTCGCCCTTTACAAAATGCTTGCCAATCCCTGTTCTATATGGTCTCTGATGTTCCTTTAGCTCCAATATGTTACTCTATTAGCTGACTAAAAGTTAGTAATTTTTGAGCATTTACTAAGAGCCAGCACTGTTGTTTTGGTTTGTATGTACTAACTCATTTAATCATCACCAAAACCCTATTAGGTGGGTTCTATTATTTCTACAAATGAAACTAAGGCATACATTAACTTGCCCAAGGTTACATAGTACTAAGTAGTGGAGACAGGCAATCCTGTTACAGCATCTATATCCTTAATTGTAATGTTGCATTTCCTTTAGATACATAGAAAAATATATATATGAAAAAAATTTAGTCAATTAGAGAATGAAAATTCATAAATCAATGATTTGCACTTAAGTAAAGTTCTATATTGTGATTATAGATGTAAAGACTTTAGGATGCTGACTAATCCTGAATGTACATTAGAGGTGAATAGTGTGTGAAATCCAAATATGCCTGGGTAGAAAATTCTAGTACATCATAATTTTCTCATGAAGCCTTAGTGGATTTTTGAAAGTAGAACGCTGTACTTAAAAAGAAAATAAATATAAAATGATATACCAATAGGAGTCTATTATTGTTTCTTTTGACAATATTTGCGAGTTTTCAGGAGTCCATGTCATTAGGATATGACATGATTGTTTGGTGCGAAAGATTAGGAGTCAGGGGCCCAGAATTCTAGTCCCAGTTCTGTCCCCAGCTCGTTTTTGTGTCCTTTGTCTTCTCTGGCCTTTGGTTTTTTTAACTGAAAAATGAGCAGGTAGCTCAAGATCATTTTAGGGCTTCCTACAGCTCAAAAATATGATGCTGTAACATTTTACATGGCACATTCAAAGAAATAGATGAGATAGCAACATGGAAGAACTAGGCTTGTAAACACAAAACTTTAATCTGCCCTTTTATCCTGTCTACACATACGAACACATATAAGATATGTATACATAAAAATTCATGCACATATAACTATAAAATCAGTGTGATTCATTTTATATGTGATTTCTAGTCACATTTGATGTAGAAGCAGTTAAATATCTGTCCTTATGTTAGTGTATTTTTGTATTTATATGAGAGAATGGGTGATTTCTTTTCTTCCTTAGCCAAAAACATACAGTTGTGTAGAAAGCGAGTCTTGATGAATTCCTTGACCTCTGTGATCTGGCAGTGTGCCTCATGTTTTCTCTAGCAAAATTTGATTCATTGTTCAATTTGTTTGCCAGTTAAAAGCAAGCAGTATGCCCGAAATCAGGGTTGTCTGTTTTGCACTGTTGCATGGGATATTGATGTCAGCCAAAATTGTGATTTAATTGTTTTGATATTTTGATCTGAACAATTCAGATAAGAAAGGTGATTTATCTTTCATAGAAATCTTGTATTTTGAGCTCAGCATAATTTTTCCCCAACTACTTGCTTATAAATGTGGTTTCAATTTTTTAAATGTTGGGTTTTACTCATAATGGGAATTTGCTCTCAGTATTAATTACGAGTTTGGTTAGGAGTATATTACAGATACTTTACGTTTTAGATGTTCAGTCATGAAAAACTTTAGAAGAGTTATGAATCCTTTAAAAACAGATAATGAAAATTCTATACCCTTTGACTTTTCCATTTCCATACAATATCACATATGAATGTTTTCTATATTACAGATAGCTTTTTGCTTTTTTACAACCTTTGCATAGAAAATCATTCATGAACTTCTTCAGTTTTAGGGCTTTATTATATTGGTCCAGCCTCTGTTGGTAAATTTATAACTCTACATAGGCTGTGCTCTCTTACTCCTGTGCATTGAGTCCAGTTATCATTGGTGAAAAAATAACCTCAAATAATGTATTCCTAAATATACTTTGGGTCTCCTTATCTTTTTACAGTTACTGGAGGAAAAAAATAAAACACAAAGCAGAAACACTTTTAAACAAATTATACTCTCTCTGTATACAGTAATGATTTAAAAATTTATTTATTTTCAATTTAACACACCACTCAATGATTTGACAACCTCTTGGAGCATCTCCTGCTTCTAAGAAGCACTCACGGCCTAGTCAGCTTCCAGAGGGGACCATTCAGCTTTTCTGAACCAAACCTGAAACATATTCCCCGCTAGGCTTCAGAACTCTCAGAGAGTGCTCAAACCAAAGTAAACACCTTCTGGTGCACTGTAACGCTTCTCTGAAATGCTGGTTGTAGAAGTCAGTTTGAATTTTTAATTACATTTAGGTGATAAAAGCATCCTTTATCTGACCTTCTCAAGAGATGTGAATCTGTTTGGGAATGACTTAAGAAGGCTTGTAGTCTTGGACCCTTTCCTTTAATTTTCCTAAATTCCCAGAAAACTTTAAAAACCAGGTGTTTTCAAGCACAATAGCTGCCCATTATGCAGGAAACCTACTCTTGTGTGTGTATGTTTGTGAAAATGCTTGCTTTATTGCTTCTTGTTGAGATGAGATAGCATTTGAGTTATATTTCCCAGGGAGGCTCTGTTTACAGGAGGTACTTGGTTCTTAGGATAAGCCCTTTTCCAGTAAATCACAGCTGAAATTATAGAGTGCTAGCAGTTATCCCTCTTCTAAGAATTTTCCCCAAGATAGCCTAATCACCAGGGGTCTAGTGTCTACCTCAGAGTAGGCCAGCCTGAATGATTTGTAAATCACCACTTTGGAGCTGTAAAATAAGATGATGATTCTCCAACTGGGGTACTCTGAGCTATGTTGGAAGGCTCCAAGCCACAGGTAAACATGACTATCTTCTTGGAATGTCAAATACACTAAACAATTTTTTTCGAAGGAAGTAGTTAAGTCACTTATATGGTAAATTAAATGTTTAAGATCATAAAAAGATTGTGAATATGACATCCAATGCAAAATACGTAGTTTTTAAAATAAAATTTAAGACTTCAAAATAATTTTTTGCATATAGTAGGTCTTTATAGAATATATTTTCAGACCCCAGGAAAGGATATGGGTTGACATACAGATAGTAGTTTGGTTGTCATATTCCCATCATGTTTAGTCCCATTAAGCTTGTATTCAGAAGCTTATAATCAGTCCCATCAAATCTTCAGGTTATAACCATTGTCCACCTGCTTTGGTTTACTTGCTGTTCTGATGTTTACCCACACTGATCTTTTAAATTTGCGGGAATGATTTTCCTCTTTACTCTATCTATGTTTTTCCTATACTTTTGGCATTGAGATATTATGATTTCTGTGAGAAGCTGCCCCCGCTTTTTTTTTTTTTTACGAAAGTGTAGATAAATAGGAATTTGCAAAGATAGTACCAGAGAGGTCCTGTGTTCTCTTTACCCAGTTTCACCCATTGGTTATATCTTATACAACTATAGTATGATATCAAAACCCAGAAGTGGACATTGGTACAGTTTATGTATATAGTTCTGTCATTTTCTCTCATGTGTGGATTCATGCAGTTACCACCACAATCAAGATATAGAACTATTTCATCACCCTCTTACAGTACCCTGCAAAAGAGATACTAAAAAAATCATAGGAATTTAATCTAGTAAAGGAATTATTCACTTTCTTATTTCTAGTTTTTGAGATTTTTTACACAAATGCTACATTGTTTTGTATTTTGGACCATGTAAGAGAAAGGTGAAATATTATCATTACACTGCAGGAGAGCTTAAATGATCAAAATAGTTATAACGGGGCTTCCCTAGTGGCACAGTGGTTAAGAATCTGCCTGCCAATGCAGGGTACACGGGTTCGAGCCCTGGTCCGGGAAGATCCCACATGCTGCGGAACAACTAAGCCCATGCGCCACAACTACTGAGCCTGCACTCTAGAACTCACGAGCCACAACTTCTGAAGCCTGTGCACCTAGAGCCTGTGCTCCACAGCAAGAGAAGCCACCCCGTGAGAAGCCCGCGCGCCGCAACGAAGAGTAGCCCCCGCTCACCACAACTAGGGAAAGCCCGCGTGCAGCAATGAAGACCCAATGCAGCCAAAAATAAAATAAATTAAATAAATTAAAAAAAATAATTATAACAGATCAAGTCATCTGTGAAAGAAGTTTTTGAAGGCTTAATCTCAAGTTGTCTTCAAAAACCTTTGTTTTGGGACTTCCCTAGTGGTGCAGTGGTTAAGAAACTGCCTGCCAATGCAAGGGACATGGGTTCGAGCCCTCGTCCAGGAAAATCCCACATGCAGCAGAGCAACTAAGCCCATGCGCCACAACTACTGAGCCTGTGCTGTAGAGCCCAAGAGCCACATCTACTGAGCCTGGGTGCCACAACTACTGAAGCCCGTGCACCTGAAGCCTGGGCTCTGCAACAAGTGAAGCCACCACAATGAGAAGCCCACGCACCGCAACGAAGAGTAGCCCCCACTCTTCGCAACTAGAGAAAGCCTGTGTGCAGCAACAAAGACCCAATGCAACCAAAAATAAATAAATTAAAACAAAAAACAAACAAAAAAACCCTTTGTTTTGGAAGGTTAGACATTCATACACCTGAAGGTAGGGACCATGTGGTCCCATCCATCTTTGTGACTAATCCTTATATGTGTGCTGGAATTGCCCGGACAAAAAAGAGAAAATGGGGGAGCAAATAGAAAGAGGGATCTTGTTTAAGGTCCTAAGTAGTCAAGCAGACTTGTCTCTTCCTGGGGAACCCAGAGTTGGAGAAAAATAATATTTCAGTATTATCAAAAGTGCTATTAAATGTTCATGTCTACAGCTATGTCAGGATCATTCACTTTCTTATTTTGTTTAATCAGATTATGTGAGAATAATTATTCTATTACTAGGGCCTCAGAAATCCTTCCTGATAGTTTTTCTCAGAAGTATTTTCAGCAATCATGATCTGGGATGTTATTCTCATTGTCATATGAACAGTGTAAATGTATTGTTAAATTACAGTTTGCATAGATCTTAGTTTTAGCAATTTACAAAATAATATATATGTATATATATATATATATATTTTTTTTTTTTTTTTTTTTTTTTTTTTGCGGTACGCAGGCCTCTCACTGTTGTGGCCTCTCCCGTTGCAGAGCACAGGCTCCGGACGCGCAGGCTCAGTGGCCATGGCTCACGTGCCAGCCGCTCCGTGGCATGTGGGATCCTCCCGTACCGGGGCACGAACCCGCGTCCCCTGCATCGGCAGGCGGACTCTCAACTACTGCGCCACGAGGGCAGCCCCTACAAGATATTTTAACTTCACTTATTTGAAACTTTGTGACTCTGAATGTAAAAAATAGCTATCTTCTGTACGGTTTTCAGCTATACAAGCAACAAAGTATTTTTGGAGTTTTGGAGATACTATTGAAAATTTGTACTGTAATTAGTAATAGCTGCTTGTCCATTAGTCCTTCCTGTTTCTCTTCTCAGTTTTGCTTTGCTATCTGAATAATCTTCATAATATTATTATTGTAGTGATAGTTAAGCATTAGGTCCAGATTATTGTCATCTTCATTATGTTCCATATCAATTTTCCAAGGTGAAAACAGCATTATATATGTATAACTATAGATGTTGTTTTCATTTGCTTTACTAAATTTGAGTTGGGTGCACAGGAAGGGCAAGGCAGAGAGTGAGCGTGCTCATTTTGTCAAATTTATTCTATTACAGCAGTTGAAAATGATGTAATTCCCCCCCAAATCCTTAATTTCACTTAGAATGAAAAAAATCTATTTTAATGGTTATTAAATGTCAAACACTTTTAAAGTTAATAAGAAAACTGACATTGTGTAAGTATAGAAAGAAAGGGTGGCTTGGTTTTTACTTTTGCCAAGATTAGCATGGTATGCTGCCATGTGTCTCTAACTTCTGTATCATCCTCAATTTGGGAATGTTGGTATGGATTCTGCTGGTACTGAGGGTTTTATTTATTGCCAGTATTAGAGACAGTGACATTAGTGAGATTCAAGTGACTCATCATCACCAGTTCTTCCCTTGAGTGGAGAAAGTTTCTCTTGACTTCATTGCTGCCTGGTGTATATCTATAAAAAAGCAACTGTTCTCTTACTTGCTCAGTATCGAATGTAAAAATCTAATTGTGTGATTTTTCATATCATTGTTATTAAGAATTCAATTTTAAAGCAAGCAGAAGACTACATAATAGAAGCTTGGTGTGTTTGTATTATAATCTAAACTCTTCTTAGTATGTATCCAGTTTGAACTCTTCTAAGCATTTTTATGACAAAAACAAAAACAAAAAACCCATCAGAGTGTGTTTAGGACAAAGTAGTTACAAAACTTTTAAATGAATGTTTGATAAAAATGGACTTGCCATTATTACTAGTTTCTATCTCTGATTAGAATTTCTCTATTTCTCATGTCTTCTTTTTGGTTTACATGTTTTTGGGGGGGTAGTGAAAAACAATCTTTACCTATTTTCATAACATATACATTTTTGTTTCTACATAGTTATTCCTTCACTTTAATATAGACAAAAATAACATAACCAATAAAACAATGTTCATTAATGCAGTGTTAAGGATAGTGGAGGGATTAAGGAAGAATCTTGTCAAGTTTGGTATCTGTTTCAGTAGCTCACTTTTAAGCAGTTAAAAATGTCTTTAGGACATCTGCCTTGTCTTTCTCTTGCACCTCATCTCCTTGGCCCACTTATGTATGACCACCTTTCAGAATTTTAATTTCTTTATTTATAAAGTGATACTAGTAACACTCGACTATGTAAGGCTTATTGTAAGAATAAATTAAGATGGCATGTGAGGAAACTACATTATCCTACATACATGAGTATATTTGAAGTTAGTCAAGTCTGGGTTTAAATCCCAGTTTTTTACCTTGGTATTCTATTACTCTGTGATTTTTGACAACTTGTTGGCCTCTGCTTTCTCCTCTCTAAAATGGAAATGATTTTACCTACCTCAGAAGGTTGTTTTGGAGTTAAATTGATAATACTGCAATGTATGTGAAGCACTTAGTACATTTCCTGGCACCTAATACTTAATAAATGCTATTTCCCTTTTCTTTTCCCCATTTTCTCATTCTCCCCAGACATGGGGAAGGGGACCTGGAAAAGATCAGATATGGGTTAGGATGAAATCATTTTGTTCTGTGTTCTTTGTCAAGCTGTAAGGGGCTTTTCGTTCCCAAAGGAAAGTTAGTGAGGGGCTTTCTTTGTGGGTGAAAGACCGGGAAGGTTTTCCAAGTCACCATCCACCAACAGTTGTTTGATATCTGATCATCTAATACTATCACTCCTCTGCTGAAACGTCTTTGGTGGCTCCTCACTGCCTTTGGGATGAAGCTAAGCTTCTTAGGCCACTGAACAAAGCCAGTTATAATCTGGCTTCCATTAAAGACTCCATCCTCATGTCCTGTCCTTTATCCTAAACACACTTTGTGATATAAGTAATCCTCCTTCTATGCTCCCATCTTTACACACATGTGGACACTCTGCCTGGAATGCCTTTCTCCCTTCCCTAAATGACAGATGCTCGTATATCCAGCCATATGTCTTTTTGTAAATGTCCACACCCCTTTTCCCCAGAGCCAGTCACACTCCCTCTACTGTGGTCCTATATTCCTTGTATATATGGCTGCCTTTATTAGCACCATTTTCAATGTATCTTCATCCCTCACCCCTGCCATGTTTTATCTGTCACATGGTCAGACACAACGTCTTTTATTCTTTGCCTCCTTGTCTATCATTATATTGCCCAGAGTGTGCTTATTAAACTTTTTTTTTTAATTTATTTTTTTTGGCTGTGTTGGTCTTCGTTGCTGTGAGCAGGCTTTCTCTAGTTGTGGCGAGCGGGGGCTATTCTTCGTTGCAGTGTGCAGGCTTCTCATTGCGGTGGCTTCTCTTGTTGAGCACGGGCTCTAGGCGTGAGGGCTTCAGTAGTTGCAGCACGTGGGCTCAGTAGTTGCAGCTCGTGGATTCTGGAGCAAAGGCTCAGTAGTTGTGGCGCACGGGCTTGTTTGCTCTGCGGCACGTGGGATCTTCCCGGACCAGGGCTCGAACCCGTGTGTCCTGCATTGGCAGGCGGATTCTTAAGCACTGCGCCACCATGGAAGTCCCCTTATTAAACTTTTTAAATAAATTTGTCTTCATGACAAAAGCTAAGTACCCTATAATGTGCTGTAACATAACAGCCCAAACCAAAGCTGTTCCCGAATTCCTCTCCCACATCCCTTGTGAAGATGTACTTCCCCAAATAGATTATAAACTCATAAGTATCCCTGTACTTAGCTTTGCCAGGCATGCAGAGGTTGCCTAGGCTCACATCAGGTGTGATTGGGGGTTGAAGATACAACTTCATCTTACAACTTCACTGCCTTTTGCTGCTTAAGCAAAGCTGGTGCACTGAAAGGAGAAGATAGACTAATAGATAGGAAGTGAGGATTTCCTTACCTGAAACTGTTTGAGAATAGCCAATAGGGCCAAGTTTGGCCCCTTTTTGAGATATCGCACGCATTGTGTGTGTTTGTGTGTGGGGATGGGTGGAGGGGGTGGGTAGGTGTGCTTGGGAGGGTATGAATGGGTGGGTGGGTAAGTGGGGCAGGAATGAGGAGGACCATGACTCCTAGGGTCATACAAGGGAGGTCTGTTTTGAGATAGTCCCCAAAGACACTTGATATAAGTAGATAAGGAGAACTTTGTGAGTAAAGAAGCAGGAAGCCTGAGAGTATAAAAGATGTTCAAGAGTTGTATTAAGCAGGAAGAGCTAAACAGGAGTGAGGGAAGGTCAATAACAGAACTGGAGCTGAACTTAATTATAAATGGGTCACATGTAGATCTCAGGAATGCCATCTGCTGGGGCCGTGTTCACTTCTGGGGACACTTAAAGGCAAGGAGTTACACTGCACGGTAGGGATGGCATGGGGAAAAGTAGAGAAATAGAAAGATTAAATCAGCTTGGCTGTGTTTTTTCGCAAAATAAATATAGGGATATATGGCCTGAAACATGGTTTGGGGACGGATCTAGGAAATCAGGATTTTTTATTTTTATAGTGATAATAGATAACTGTAGACAATTTGGGCCTAGAATTCAGGTCATTTCAGTTAAATTCAGTAAACACTGAGAGCTATTCTTTGCTGAGAGGAAAAATGAATACCCTGATTTGCCTTTCACAGAACTTTTATTGTACTTGGAGGAATGAGAAAATAAAAGCCACTAAATGGTAAGATATTGTTTTGTCTTATTTTAATTTTTTTTTGGCGGTATGCGGGCCTCTCACTGTTGTGGCCTCTCCCGTTGCGGAGCACAGGCTCCAGACGCGCAGGCTCAGCGGCCATGGCTCATGGGCCCAGCCGCTTTGCGGCATGTGGGATCTTCCCGGACCGGGGCACGAACCTGTGTGCCCTACATCGGCAGGTGGACTCTCAACCACTGCACCACCAGGGAAGCCCCTATTTTTTTTTTAATTTACAAAACTGTTTTTATCTGAGACTCTGATTTATATTTTATTACATAGACGAGAGATGATGGTTTGATGCTAATATTATTAGATAGCAGTAGCTTATAACATATATTTAGGATTTGCTTTTTCAAAAGTTTATTTTGCCTACTCCATTTTCAGCTCACTCTATTTCTTCTTCTACTGATATTGAAAATGTTGAGTGTGAAAAATGAGGTTGGTAAACTTGAAAAAAGAAGTGTAATATTTTTAGAATGTCACTTTTTTTTGCTATAACAGTCTTATGTGTCCTTCATTAGAAGCCACATCACATCCTTTTTGGAAATATATAACTAATTAAAGTAAAACTAATAAATAAGCACAAGTGTTGGGATACAAAAATTGACACTGTTTTACATTTAATTAATTGTATTCTCTAGAGAACATTATTCCTATTCTTAGAGGTGTAGTTACTTTAAGAGGTCGTCTAGTTTACCCCTTTTCATTTATAAAGAAGTATTAAATGACCTTCTCAGACTCACATAGGTCTGACTCAAATGAGACCAAGCTGGGACTAGAAGTTGGTGTTCTGGCTTACAATCCAGGCCTTTTCCACTATCCAAATCCACATATTGGTGTTTAAAAATAAAAACACCAACTTTGTTACAAGTAATGACCTTCCCATTGTTTTATTAAAATGTGCAGAAGCACTTTCAGTGCACTTTTATTCTTTATTTCACATTATTCTAGTGGAGCTACTAAGCGACTCAGGATTGCTTCCTAATTTAGTTAATATTTTCTTCAAGCCTCTCTTATCTCTTAGGGGGCTATGAAGGTAGACTAGCGAGCCATTATTCTTCCAGGGCAGAGGAAAACCTGAGGGAATGGGCAAGAGAGTGAGGGGAGAAGGGTTCTAAGGAAGGGATGGTCCAGAAGAGTGGTTCCCAAGGTTTTTAGGGAATTTCCACTGGTCTTTAACAAAATGAGGAAATAAGGATTATGCAGTGAGTTTTTCCACTCTATTTTATTCCATAATCAAATCTGTCCTACTCTTTCTAGTAACATTATTGAGAAAAAGTTGATAACCCTATATCAATACTCTCATATATATATATTTTTTGTTTTGTTCTGTTTTGTTTTTAGCTTTATGGGTCCGTGAAGTCCAAAAGGTGTTGGAGATGCTCATCCAGAATCTATAGTGCTGTTCAGGGAGAAAAGCCCACAGGAGGCCTCTTGTAATAGAACCACTGGGTGACATTTGGGGCTAGATGCCTGGAATGAAAGAGGTGTTAAGAGACAAGTGTGTTTTAAAGTGGAGGAGATGTCAGATTTGAGGATAGTGGGGAAATGGGGAAAATGAAGATGAAGACTGTTTATTTAGTTGGTTTTCTCAGGATTGGTGTTAAATAAGGTTTACATGTGAAGAACGTGCAGTAGACAGTGACTTGGTAGAATGCTTATTTGGAATTCTTGCTGTCTGCACAGGATTCATTTGGTACTCTTACCCCAGTTATGGAATTACTGAGTGTTTTACCCTCAAAACAGGAATTTAAAATGCTGATTTTTAAAGTGCTTCGTGATCTTCAAGTATACCACTCTAAGCTTCAAAGATAGTGTCTTAACTTGGATACAGTCTTTGAAATGGGATTCCACTGAAGCTTTACAAAGTGGTAGTACAGCACCTAATGACAACAATCTTGCCTTTTTTTCATGTTTTCAAAACCACCTGCATGTTATATTGTACATGGTCTGTAATTATGAAGTGATGTGAAAAAATTATTTAATTTTTTGGAAAGTTGGGTCAACATGTTAGTGGGATAATGGCAACATATACCAGGATTAAAAAAATGAAACCCGCTCTCTAGATAATCTGACTTTATAGGAACATAAACACATGCTGCTAAAGCAAAATGAAGAAACAAGACAAAACCAAAAGCAATTCCCCCTCTCCCTCCACAAATAACATCCATAAATAATCCCCCATAATAAGTGGATATGCTAGAGTGCATTGAGTTATAGCATCTGGAATCAAGCATACAGAATAAAGCATACTAAGAACTATTTTTGATTTTTCTTCTCCATATCATATGAGCCCTAAATGTGTTTTCCTCTTGCATAAGGAAGAGAAATAACTCAAAGATCAGTTTTGTGTTTGGCTGGCTTTTTTGTTCATATATAAAAGCAGTGTGTGAAAAATTGGAAGCATTTAGCATTTACTTCTATTTGAAAAAGTTTGGTTAGAAAGATCCAGGTAATATAGATCATGTATATAAGACTTGTTTACTTGTGTTATTTTCTGAGAGCACAGTACAGGTGAGCCTTGCACAACTTGAGGGTCAGGGGCACATATCCCTCCTCTTGACCCCGCCTCTGCCCCCCACCAATTGAAATTCCACTTTTAACTTTACAGTTGGCCTTCCATGTCCATGGTACTGTATCCGTGGATTCAACCAACTGAGTATTGTGTAGTACTGTGGTATGTATTTAGTGAAAATAATCCAGGTATAAGTGGACCCACGTAGTTCAAACGCATGTTGTTCAAGTGTAGTGTCAACTGTACAACTATTTAAAAATAGAGTATTACTCTAATTTGTTACATTAGTTTCAAATTGACTTTCAGAGAATATTTTCTTTGAAAAATTTTATAAACTTTTTTCTAGTGATCAAAATAATATAGTCATTGCAGAACATTTAGAAAGCCTAGAAATATATAAAGAAATAGAAAAAAATGTCACCTATAATTCACTACCCAGCGATGTCCTATTAAAATCTTGGTATTTTTTACTTCTGATTTTTTTTCTCTTTTATTTTATCCTTATATTTTTGAGATCATACCAGATATTTTAACATTCTGCTTTTTCAACATAACATGTATAGAGTATTTTTAAAATATTATTTTAACTTTATAAGTGTAATTATTGATGACTGCATGGTATATCATCTGACTTGGCCATAGTAAATCTAACTATTTCTCTGTTGCTGGACATTCAAGTTGTTTGCATAAATATTCAATCTTTAAATTAATGGAAGTTTGTTTTCTTGAGGCTTTTCTGTTCAGTTGAGTTAGCTGATTGAAGAGATTCTTTTTAGGATTAGATTTTCCTTTTCTTCTCCCATCCCCTCAATTACATGCTGGCTAATTCCTGGAATTTTCCCCTACCTGTTCTTTGTAATCTGAAAAACTCCTTGTTCTCTATGACTGGTCTGGCAGCTTCAGTTTAGTTGTGATGGATGTATTGTGACTGTAAAAGGTAAGTACATATGGCTCCTTTTGTTAAGTTACCCTGAACCTTAACAGGAGGTCCTTATGCAACTTGAGAGCCATAAATATACTTTAGAAAATACATGCAAAGATGCTAAATAGAATGTAAGGAATGAAATACTACTCGTTCACTATAGTTTTTTCACTAGTTAAGTTTTTTCTAGTATGAAGCGTTTTACCTCAGTTGTATGCAAAATGAAGTGTTTTACACAAGTATTAATACTGATGGTTGCGTGAATTAAGTATTGATTTTTTACTCATAATGTATTTTTTATTGATTTCAAGAGTACAGCAACAGTTTGTCAGTATTATATTATAAACATTCTATTGGTTATATGGGACCTATCTGAGTTTATTATTCTTTTCAATAATATTTTTCATTTTGTAGGAAAAGATGGATAGTGTTGTGGACAAGATTATTGAGCAAAATGCTTGGTCCTTAGATCCCTTGATAAGGTTATGTGGATTTTTCCCTGCTTTAAGATCTTTTTATTCATGTTGGAAAAAGTACTACTTTGTGCAAAAGTAGATTGCTATTCAAAATAGTATATATTTTTCAGGAAACTTTCTTCAACATCCCTTTTCCTAACCTTATGATAAATTTTATTACACAGGCTTATTTTGAAAATAAATTAATTAAATGTTAAGATTATTTCTGGAAATAGTCACAATATATGATAATAAACTAGTTTACATTTTTATTTAACAAGATGCTTTTTGATAGCATTAGACTTTCTATACCACAATTCCCTCATGTATTTTGAAGAACTTCTAAGAGGGACTTCCCTGGCAGTCCAGTGGTTAGGACTCCACACTTCCATTTCAGGGCGCATGGGTTCGATCCCTGGTGGGGGGGGTGGGGGAGGGAACTTCTAAGACAATAACTGTGTGTGTGAGTTATTGTGTTTCTAATATCTATATGTTAAAATTACTTTAAAGAATAAATAGCTTATCTGGCATTATAGTCTATGAATTTTACATCTCATTAAAAGAATAATTTGAAATGGATATAATGAATTGTGTGTTCTATGGTTGTATTCCATTTAGACTATTTTAGGAATTCATCATGAAACAAGGCATGATTTATTGTTTCTCAGGGTTTTATTGTTAAAGCAGCTTTAATTTTTAATATTCTATTCATTTAATACCATTGTTTTACATGGAAGGCATGAGAAAAATATTAGTTTGCCCATAGAAAAACCTTGATTTTTGTTTTTAAATATTTTTTCTTTAAATATTTCTTCTTAAATGTTGTTCCTTACTTGCATAAAGGAATGATTATTAGAGCATGTATCCTTGACTTGTGGAAAATTCTTCAGAGCGCAACACAAAGACAGCACTATATTTCCAAATGGAAATCAAATCAGAATATATAATCATTTTATTTTCACACATCTACTGAAATCAGAAGGAAAATTTCCTCTCTGTATGATTTTTTGGGCTATTTTAATAATGGAGCAGTTCTTAAAATATTTAACAAATATTTATTGAGGATACCAAGGACTTTTAAAAAATATTTTTTAGGAATAAAAATATGGAAGTACTATGAAAACCAATGAAAAATTGCTAAGATGAAATGGAAAAATCTTCAGTAATGTAGAAATCTCTTTAAAATGGCTGGTGCTCTGAAAAATAAAGGTAAATCTGGATTCAAAGTTGACAAGACTGAGATAGTTTAGAGAATTAAGTCAGTTGTTGGTAGAGAGGTGAGTGTCAGTGTATATGCATCTTTGAATTAGGAGACAATAGTTCTCACTATGCTCTTGAAGTGAAAGTAAGGAAAGGTGAAGGGACCATTTAGAACAAGTATTAACACACAGCAAAGTTAGTTAAAACAAGTCAATTCATATTGCAGAGTTAGAATAGGGAAGGGTCCCACAAAATTGAGGTTTATTTGTTTTCTTTTTAATTGATTGACTGATAACGTAGAGGTGCTAGTAGATTCTGGTTTATAAACATGGTAATTCTGTTATCCCATTTGGTTCATTGTCAGTGTTCTGTTATATTACAAAGCTACTGTGAACAGTCTATAAATTTCTGGGCTTTAATTAGCCCTGGAAATATGCAGAGTTTAAAAGTAAAAGTAATTGCTCAGCCTCTGATAACTTGTGCACAGTGAATCACCTTCTTTAGAAGAATGCTACATAAAACAAACAATTGTACAGAAGAGACAATTAGGAAAATATGGTTTTGTTGCTGGGTCTGCAAGGAGGGATTTGCAGATTTTGTGAGATCCTGCAGAGAGTCAGTGAAATCTGCATTATAGCACATTATCTCCTGTGGGGAAGAACCTGAAGGGCTGCTTAGAGGTCTCAACTATCTCTGCTCTGTATGCTTTTGTCCTACTATGTAAAAAGCCTTCCATTTGTTGGAAACAGTAACAGTGTTGGAACATTGAGAGAAAAGGATAAAAGAATAATGAAAAATTTCAGCTATCTGAGAAGGACTTTTATAGGCAAGCTTGACAGGAAGCCTGGGAGTCAAGTTGAAGGGTGATTAGATAAGCTGATATGATTTTACATACACTTTTATTTTGAAAAATAGCTATCGTATTCAAAGGGGAGAAAGCCAATAGGTTGAGTGAAGAATACCTGATATGTAGGTATATCTGAAGTTCTTTTTGTGAGAATCCTAAAAACTAAATTTAATGCTATACACTAATGATTAATTATCTTCCAATTTTTTTCTTTTTGTAGTCAAATTTTGAAATTTACTCTCTCAGGTGCCTTTTTAAGAAGAAGTAAAAGTTGCTGAAGAATGCAAAGTTGAGAAAGAAATAAATTTAAAAGTAATCACTAGAGGTTAGAAGGTATATTTGGAAATTAGGATGCTGATATATGTATTGGTGGAAAAAAATAAGGAATTCCAGAAAACCTCATATTTCTGAGCTATATTATTTCTTGGTTTTAACCTTTATTATTTTCTTGATTTAGATCTTATTGTTTTTAGTTTGTAGGCTTATTCCACAAACTAATGTTCAAGGTTTTAAAAAGTGTTTTATATTTAAAGAAATAATACTTATGAGATTGTAGTATCTTATTCTAACCTATATCTGTAACAATTTTTAGTTTAAAGTTACATAGTAACAGGTTTCATAGTACAAAACTTCATATGTTAAACTCTAAAATGATCATTTTAAAGTTGGTTGTTAGTTTCATTTCTTTTTTTGTATAATTTTGCCTTAGTTTCTTATATTATTGTAATTTCTGGCACTTTTTTTGGGGGGGGGTTGTCATCAGTGAGCCATTTACATTGTCTTAAATAAGATCTAAGCTTATTTCTCCTTCACATAACAATGGTAGGATAGTTTATAAGCGTCAGTTTTTTAAAATGAATAAAATTGTTAGAATTATGTTTTCACTTGACAGAATTTATCTAATATAACAGCTAGTTACTCCAGAATTTTAATGCATTAAAGTGAGTTAAAACAAATAAAATGTTTGATTTTGGCAAATTCCACGTGAATGTTGTTAGATTAATTATAGATTATTTTTCATTAGATTAAATATTTGTCATTTTTAGGTAGATAACACTTTAAGATATCCTATTCTATGATTCACTTTTCAGGTGAAATGTGAATGAAATAGCAAGGTGTTTGCCAGTATTTTCCTTCCTGTAATAATTAGAATTAATTCATGTAGAATAGAAAGGTATAATTTAGTACATGCTGTTATTTTTAAGCATTTTACAGTCTTTATTGAGCAGATGGTTTATATATAAAGGCCTAACAAACTTCAATATCTTACTTCTGGAACAATGCTTTAATGATTAAAGGGCATTAATAGGGCTTCCCTGGTGGCGCAGTGGTTGAGAGTCTGCCTGCCGCTGCAGGGAACACGGCTTCATGCCCCGGTCCGGGAAGATCCCACATGCCGCGGAGCGGCTAGGCCCGTGAGCCATGGCTGCTGAGCCTGCGCGTCCGGAGCCTGTGCTCCGCAACAGGAGAGGCCACAACAGTGAGAGGCCCGCATACTGCAAAAAAAAAAAAAAAGGCATTAATAATTTTAAAGTATATGTAATGTGAATTTTCATTACATTTCAAAATAAATTTTTTTTGTCTTGAAACTCATTTTTAAACACAGTGAAAACTTTTTCTTGAAGGATCATTGTATTAAAGAGATTGTGTATGTATAATTCTCTGTGTGTTTTTAAAAAATAACTGTTCAAAAAATTAATAATAAATTTTGACACAATTGAACTGAAGAATGTTTACCTTTATATATCAACACAATTAGTGACATTTGCTAGTGATCTTTTCCCAAACAAGAACTGTGTTTTATTCACCTTTGTATCCCCAAATCCAGCACAAGTGTCTGTCTAGTACATATTCAATAATGTTTACTGGGTGAGTTTCAGTATCTTTTCTGCTAAATTCTTATTTGTCATTATTTAATCAAGCTAAGATAACATATTTGTTTTATAATTCGCTGTAAGTTTAAATGTATTTAATTATTTCCAAATACAGTTAATTATATTTGAGTTACTGTGCTTTTCTGCTTGTGAGAAGTAATTATTTGAATATAAAACAAGGTGTCTGAAGTACAGTGTATTTTTCTTTCTAATGCTTTTGTAATAACATCAATTTTCTGAGCACAGAAAATATCTGTTTCTGATGTCATTCTTCTGTTTTGGTCAGTTTTTTATTTTCTTTCTGTTTATTAATTTTTACTCATTTTTATTTCTTAGTTGTAGTCTTATATCCTGATGCCTAAACCTACACACACCTTTTTTCTTTTATTTGTACTTAAAAATTTTTTACCTTTTCTTAATACCTCCCTTGGCCAATCTTTGTGTATGTGCATATGTTTGTGTATATCTGTTTGTGTGTGTATTTGAGAGACAAAGTTACTGTAACAAAGATATCCATTGGGTTAAAAAAGATAGAACCTTATTTCTCCTTGACATAGCAGTAGTAGGGTAGGGTAGTCAAGGTTGTCAAAGTGGTTAGTTTCACAAGGTTACCAGTCCCAAGTTTGTTACATTTTTTTACTTTGTAGTCTAGGAGGAAGTTGTCCTTGTCTGCAAAGTTAGATCTGGGTCACTACCATTTCTGCATTCTAGTTTGAGAAATAGGAGAAAGCATAAGTAGAAGGCAAACAATTTCCTTTTAAGAAAGTGCCTGAAAATTTTCACATTCCATTGGTTGGAACTTTGCCACATGGCTACACATGGCTGCGAGGAAGGCTGGGAAGTATAGTCTCTGTATGCTTGGCTACTGAGCTAAAACTCTGTTACTATGAAGCAAGGGAAAATGAATTTAGGTGACCACTACTAGTTGCCCATTGCATTTAACTTGTATCCTGCTGGCTGGTAATTGTGTTTCATTTGTGCTATTAAGGAAAGGATCAAGGGAAGGATACAGTATTTCTATTTTTCTGGAATATGTCTACTGTGACCTAGCAGCATGGTGTGTCAAGCATAATTAGTAGGACTCCCAATGAGAAAATCCTAGGAAGCAGTAGTTGTGTTTAAAGCCATATGACCCCATGTAAGGACTGTCCCTTCAGGACCAACCTTAACAGAATTTGGGTTTGAGGGGTTTTATTAACGGAGATTGGGTTTCACACACAGGATATCTGGGTGTCCATTGTGAAATACACTTCTTTAGTTTAGTGTTTTTGTGATAATTTGCTTCATTTCTTCACAGCACTTTGGTGAAGTCTTAATTCCCAGTGCTGCTTTTAGTATATCGTTCACTGCACTCTCTTAGCTTAATAAATGTTGGACATATTAGAACATTTTTTTTGAATTTTATTTTATTCACTTTTTTTATATAGCAGGTTCTTATTAGTAATCCATTTAATACATATTAGTGTATATATGTCAATCCCAATCTCCCAATTCATCACACAACCACCACCCCCGCCACTTTCCCCCCTTGGTGTCCATATGTTTGTTCTCTACATTTGTGTCTCAATTTCTGCCCTGCAAACTGGTTCATCTGTACCATTTTTCTAGATTCCACATATATGCATTAATATACAATATTTGTTTTTCTCTTTCTGACTTACTTCACTCTGTATGATAGTCTCTAGATCCATCCACATCTCTACAAATGACCCTATTTTGTTCCTTTTTATGGCTGAGTAATATTCCATTGCATATATGTACCACTTCTTCTTTATCCATTCATCTGTCGATGGGCATTTAGGTTACTTCCATGTCCTGGCTATTGTAAATAGTGGTGCAATGAACATTGGGGTGCATGTGTCTTTTTGAATTATGGTTTTCTCTGGGTATATGCCCAGTAGTGGGATTGCTGGATCATATGGTAATTCTACTTTTAGTTTTTTAAGGGCCCTCCATAGTGTTCTCCACAGTTGCTGTATCAGTTTACATTCCCACCAACAATGCAAGAGGGTTCCCTTTTCTCCACACCCTCTCCAACATTTGTTGTTTGTAGATTTTCTGATGATGCCCATTCTAAACAGTATGAAGCGATATACCTCATTGTAGTTTTGATTTGCATTTCTCTAATAATTAGTGATGGTGAGCAGCTTTTCATGTGTTTCTTGGCCATCTGTATGTCTTCTTTGGAGAAATGTCTATTTAGGTCTTCCGCCCATTTTTGGATTGGGTTGTTTGTTTTTTTAATATTGAGCTGTATGAGCTGTTTATATATTTTGGAGATTAATCCTTTGTCCATTGATTCATTTGCAAATGTTTTCTCCCATTCTGAGGGTTGTCTTTTTGTCTTGTTTGTAGTTTCCTTTGCTGTGCAAAAGGTCTTAAGTTTCATTAGGTCCCATTTGTTTATTTTTGTTTTTATTTCCATTACTCTAGGAGGTGGATCAAAAAAGATCTTGCTGTGATTTATGTCAGAGTGTTCTTCCTATGTTTTCCTCTAAGAGTTTGATAGTGTCCAGTCTTACATTTAGGTCTCTAATCCATTTTGTGTTTATTTTTGTGTATTGGTGTTAGGGAGTTTTCTAATTTCATTCTTTTACAGGTAGCTGTCCAGTTTTCTCAGCACCACTTATTGAAGAGACTGTCTTTTCTCCATTTTTATCCTTGCCTCCTTTGTCATAGATTAGTTGACCATATGTGCATGGGTTTATCTCTGGGCTTTCTATCCTGTTCCATTGATCTATATTTCTGTTTTTGTGCCAGTACCATATTGTCTTGATTACTGTAGCTTTGTGGTATAGTCTGAAGTCTGGGAGCCTGATTCCTCCAGCTCCGTTTTTTTCCCTCAAGACTGTTTTGGCTATTCGGGGTCTTTTGTGTCTCCATACACATTTTAAGTTTCTTTGTTCTACTTCTGTAAAAAGTGCCATTGGTAATTTGATAGGGATTGCACTGAATCCGTAGATTGCTTTGGGTAATATAGTCATTTTCACAATATCAATTCCTCCAATCCAAGAACATGGTATATCTCTCCAACTGTTTGTTTCATCTTTAATTTCTTTCATCAGTGTCTTGTAGTTTTCTGCATACAGGTCTTTTGTCTCCCTAGGTAAGTTTGTTCCTAGGTATGTTATTCTTTTTGTTGCAGTGATAAATGGGAGTGTTTCCTTAATTTCTCTTTCAGAGTTTTCATCATTAGTGTTTAGGAATACAAGAGATTTCTGTGCATTAATTTTGTATACTGCAACTTTACCAAATTCATTGATTAGCTCTAGTAGTTTTCTGGTGGCATCTTTAGGATTCTGTATGTATAGTATCATGTCATCTACAAACAGTGACAGTTTTACTTCTTCTTTTCCAAGTTGTATTCTTTTTATTTCTTTTTCTTCCCTGATTGCCATGGCTAGGACTTCCAAAACTATGTTGAGTAATAGTGGTGAAAGTGGGTATCCTTATCTTGTTCCTGATCTTAGAGGAAATGCTTTCAGGTTTTCACAATTGAGAATGATGTTTGCTATGGGTTTGTCATATATGACCTTTATTATGTTGAGGAAGATTCCCTCTATGCCCATTTTCTGGAGAGCTTTTATCATAAATGGGTGTTGAATTTTGTCTACTGTGTAGGACAGAAAGCTTTTTTTGCATCTGTTGAGATGGCCATATGGTTTTTCTTTTTCAATTTGTTAATATGGTGTATCACATTGATTGATTTGCGTATATTGAAGAATCCTTGCATCCCTGGGATAAATCCCACTTGATCATGGTGTATGATCCTTTTAATGTGTTGTTGGATTCTAGAACATTTTTTCTTTATGGTTTATATATTCTATCTTGAAATGTAAGGCTTTTCACATTAAAACACTGTGGAATTGCTGTGTTGTTGAAGCTTAGGGAAATCAGACCCTCCCATATTGTGGGCAGGATTCTAAAATGTCAGTCATTTGGAGAGCAATTTATTAATGTTTATGAAAATTACCAATACATATTCCCTTTAATATAGTATTTATTATATATATTTAATATATATCTCTGCAGGTATACTTACACATGGGGCATGATGTGTTTATAAGGTTATTTGTTACAACATGGTTTGTAATAGCAAAGAACAGAAACATCCTGAATAACTATCAATCATGGAGTGGTCAAATGAACAATGGTACTGCTATAAAATGGAGTACTATGTAGCTATATAAAATGTTGAAGCTATTTAAATACTGAAATGAAAAATTCTCTAAGATTCATCACTATGTGGAAAAAAAAGTACAGAACACTGTGTGTGTTAAGACTCCTGTGTATAAAGAAGGGAATGACATAATATATATTCATATATGCTTGTAAGCACATAAAATACCTCCCACAGAATTACAAATGCATATGATAGAGCCAAAATATTTTTATTTAGGAATTACACTATAAACTCCCTCTTAGGAATCCTAATTTTATCCTTATGAAATTATGTCAATTTTAATGAGCAAAGGAGATTTTTCTCCAGTAAAATATAAATCTGTTTATTTTAGAAAATGTACTGATTGGCTAGTTCAGTTCTCTCTGATGTAGAAGTTCTGTTGTACAGTATCCCCACTTACTGGTTATCGTTTGTGTGTCTGAACACTGCCATTGATAGGCACTTTATTACCTTCCCAAGGGAGCTAGTTCTGTTCATTTAGGTACAGTGAGAAAGCCCAAAAAAGATCTGTCTAGGGTGGGACATAGATCTGGGAACTGGATATATTACTAGCCTACAGGTACTAAAAATTTTAGATCAATTTTCTGAAATAAAGGGTCAGATTGTTGAGGAACATTGTAAAGAGCATAGTTCCTACTTGAGGCGGTGCATACCATTCTTAAATAAGTGTTAGAATTCCTCTTTATATAAAGCTAAAATCCACCCAGATTTACCTCTTCCATGACTTCCATACATTAAATTTTATTTCTATTCTGTGATTTTTATTCAAATAAAATCCTTTCAGATATTTGAAAAGATATCAGGCTACAGATCCTTTGATCCTTTGATGTTCTTCATGTTATATAAGTTACAGACTCTATCATACTGTTTCTCCTGTAGAGGTTCTTCAGTGGAAGCATGGTATGCAGAAGTGAACACAAGGATCTCAATATACAAAGACCAGTAGAGCCTTGTGTAAATAAACCTGCCTTGTTTTACATGGTGTGTGTGTGTGTGTGTGTGTGTGTGTGTGTGTGTGTGTGTGTATGTGCACGCATGCATGTATGTATGTATGTTTTAATGCTAAGAATATACGAGTTCTACTGGCACCTAATGCACATTGTTGTCTTATTTTTAAGCTAGAGGTCCATTAGAGTAACTAGATATTTTTCACATGAACTGCTATTAATTACTGTCTCTACAATTACTATCTCTACAGTACTTTTTATTTCTTACATAAAATATTCTTGTATTTCTCATTTGTTTATCATAGAAGTTAAAAAAATAGAAAAGCAAAAAAGAAATTCCTAATTATACTTATTATAGCCTCTATTAGTACATCATTGTGTATCCTTGCAGGCATTCTCTAGATCTGTGTTTCTGCAAACTGCAGGATGCTACCTATTAAGTCAGCTGTGAAGTTAACTTAGTTAATTACAACTAGCATTTAAAAAAAGAAATAGAATAGTAAATTAGAAAATATTTTACAGCCTTATACACAGAAAAAGTGAGTATTGCTCCATGAAAATGTTTCGATTAAGTACTTGTATCTGTGTTTTAATTAAGCACTTCTATATGTGGAAGAAGATGTACAATGCATTTATTAGAATGGAACACAATGAAAAAAAAAGTTTATTCGTAGATTCACTTTCCCTCTTTTCTTTCCATTTCTTTCTGTTTCACTGTCGTCCTCCCTCCTTTTACTTTCTCCCTCCTTTCCTTTCTCTTTCATTTTTTCCTCCAAAAATGAAATCCATTTTGCATGCTGTTTATAATGATTACTTCATTGAACAACTTTCTGTGTCAAGCATTTGTCTCCAGAGGCGTTTTAAATGACTGAAGAATATTCCATTGTATAGATGGCCCCATCATTCACTGATTCTGTAATTTGTTTTAACTGTTGTGTTAGATTCTGGTGTACAGCAAAGTGATTCAATTTTATACACATATACAATTTATACACATACACAATTATGTGTATATATGTTAAATTACATAATTTATGTACATATATATAGTCTTTTTTATTGTAGGTTATTGAGTATCTTGAGTATACTCAAGATATTGAGTATAGTTCTCTGTGTTAAACAGTAGATCCTTGTTGTTTATCTATATTATATATAGTAATTTGTATCTCCTAATCCCTAACTCCTAATTTATCCCTCTACCCCCTTTCCCTTTTGGAAACATAAATTTGTTTCCCCTGTCTGTGAGTCTATTTCTGTTTTGTAAATATGTCCATTTGTATCATATTTTAGATTCCACATATAAGTGATATCATATGATATTTATCTTTCTCTGACTTACTTAGTATGATAATCTCCAGATCCATCCATGTTGCTACAAATGGCCTTCTTTCTTTTTTTATGGCTGAGTAGTATTCCATTGTGTGTATGTATGTATGTATGTGTGTGTATATATATATATATATGTATATATATATATATATATATATATATATATACACATATATATATATACACCACATCTTCTTTATCCTTTCATCTGTCGATGGACATTTAGGTTGCTTCATGTCTTGGCTGTTGTAAATAGTGTTGCTGTGGACATTGGGTTGCATGTATATTTTCTAATTAGAGTTTTCTCTGGATATATGCCCAGGAGTGAGATTGCTGGATCATACGGTAACTGTTTTTAGTTTTTAAAGGAATCTCTATACTGTTCTCCATAGTGGCTGCACCAATTTACATTCCCACCAACAGTGTAGAATGGTTCCCTTTTCTCCACACCTTCTCCAGCATTTTTTTCTTATGAACAATCCCTAGAAATAGGATTGGTGGTTCAAAGGACAGGCATATTTTCAAATCTTATAAAAAGTTCCCAAGTGCCTTCCAACAGTGCTCTTATTTGTGGTGCCTATCAATTTGATAGTTTAAGATGGCAGGTTATTGTTTTACATTCTATCTGTTCAAAATGATTTTTGTAACTTAAAGGTGAAACCTTGTATTTGTTTCTTTTATATTTCAACATGTAAATATAAGCTGTTCCTTAAAACACTTTGGGTCCTTTTAAGTTACTCTTTCTGCCTTCTAAAAGATGAGTTATAACTCCAAGATGTATGCTATCTGAAAATATTTTATAAGCCTATTGTGTTTTCACCCAGTTCACTGATAACAATATTGTTAATAGTTTGGGTCCAAATATAGAATCACAAGGCACGATACTAGAAACATTCTACATTGATAAAGATCTACTGATCAGTCAGAGTCTTGGGCAGATGTTTAGCCAACTTTGAAACTACCTAACGGAAAGGTCATCCAGCCTAATATTTTCCATCTTTTCTATAATAATTTCATGAGAACCTTAATCAAATTTTTTCCACTTATATGAGGCCATATGCATAGTGGTTATAGAACAAAACCTCGGGCTTCCCTAGTGGCACAGTGGTTGAGAGTCCGCCTGCCGATGCAGGGGACATGGGTTCGTGCCCCGGTCCGGGAAGATCCCACATGCCACGGAGCGGCTGGGCCCGTGAGCCATGGCTGCTGAGCCTGCGCATCCGGAGCCTGTGCTCCGCAATGGGAGAGGCCACAACAGTGAGAGGCCCACGTACAGAAAAAAAAAAAAAAAAAAAAGAACAAAACCTCTGCAGTGTTCTGGGTTTGAATACTACACCCATAATTGACTAACTCCATGACCTTTGGCAGGTTGCTTTACTGTCTATTTGACTCAATTTCCTCATCTTTTTTTTTTTTTCAATTTCTTTATCTTTAAAATGGCAATATTTTCCCTCATAGGATTATTGTGAGGATTAAATAAGATAATACTCAATTCTTGGCATAAAGTAAGTGTTCAATGAGTGTTGATATTACTGTTAGCAACTTTGATGTGTCTATAATTTTCCAGGTTAGTAATTCTAATTAAAAAATAAAAGAAAATTCAAATCTGGTGTGACCTTTTAAAGAACTCATGACAGCTCTTGGTGATCAGTGCGTCCATTTATAAGAGCTCACAAGTCATCTTATTAAATAATTATTTTTATTTATTTATTTAAATTTATTTATTTATTTATTTATGGCTGTGTTGGGTCTCCGTTGCTGCACATGGGCTTTTTCTAGTTGTGGCGAGCGGGGGCTACTCTTCATTGTGGTGTGTGGGCTTCTCATTGTGGTGGCTTCTCTTGTGGAGCATGGGCTCTAGGCGCACGAGCTTCAATAGTTGCAGCATGTGGGCTCAGTAGTTGTGACACACGGGCTTCCATAGTTGTGGCTTGTGGGCTCTAGAGAACAGGCTCAGTAGTTGTGGCACACGGGCTTAGTTGCTTCGCGGCATGTGGGATCCTCCTGGACCAGGGCTTGAACTCGTTTCCCCTGCATTGGCAGGCTGATTCTTAACCACTGTGTCACCAGGGAAGTCCTGCAAAATAATATTTAATAAATGGCGTTTGGACTATTTCATAGGGATTAGGAAAATAATCCTCACCTCACAGTACATAGCAAAATAAATTCCAACTGGTTAATAGCAGAGTGAGAAAGAAATCAAGCCACGTTGCATTAGAAAAAGTAAAATTGAATATCAAACATCTGGAAGGGAAAGGAATTTCAATTTCTAAAAGCAAAGCAACACATCATTAGGGAAAAGATAAACGGATTTAATTAAAGTAAGATTTCTTAACATAAAGTATTTAAAAGGGAAAGAAAGTGAACTATTTGCAGAAAACAAAGTAGACAATATGTTACAGCATATATAAAATACATTTTAGAGAAAATATTAAATTAGTGAATGAGTAAGGTATATAAGGGATGATTGTAAAAATAATGAGTAATATTTTGTATAGTTTGTGAAATGTTTCTTTTAGTCTCATAAAAAAGTAGTTATAGGGGCTAAAGTTAGAACAGAAGAGAGTAATATTCTATGAAAGCACCAACTAAGTTTCTAATTAATGATACAAACTTACACTTGTAAGAATCACATGCTCAGGGAAATTCTAACAAATCATGCACTCATTCATTTTGCAAACATTATTTGAAGATTTAATATATGCCAGATATCACACTTAACTGCTAAAATGATACATATGAATAAGAATGAGCTCTTTTCAAGGAATTTACAGCCTGGGGATGGAGCATTTCTTCCCCCTTTCCTCCTCCTCTTCCCTTTGTAAGCCTAGGCCATCAGTCCATTCACTCATCTGCTCATCCAAAAAACAGACTTAATGAGTCCCCTAGAATATATAGCGCCTTATGCTAAGTGCAGGGGTATTAAGATAAAAAGTGAAACTCTGTTATGAGGGGGTTTAGTCAGGGAGATGGGCCGAGGAAACTGGTTAAGAGATACCAGAGATGCCATTCCAGAGAATACATATCTCTAGCTCTGTGAGGGGAAAACATATACTGTGTTGGCAGATCTTACAAATCAACACCAACAGTATTAACACATCTTATTCAGTTGTACATTCTTAACACAAAAGTGTTATCATTCTTTTCAAATATAATACTTAGTAAATGAAATAATCAAATCCTTATGAGAATAACATCATTACTTGTCAAGGACCCCATGCAAGTTTATTAAAGTGTAAGCAGGTTTTGCCAAATATCTGTCCTTGTGATTTTTTAATGGTTATTCAAAGGCTAAAAATAGAACAGTCTTCTTTTGACATAAAAACCACAGTTATTACTGATAGAAAGAAGTGGGAACAGCAGGAGAGGTACATAATATCTAAGAGCTTTATAGAGATCAGTTATGATATATTTTTCCTGTGTTTGGCTATTTTCATTTAATGCTTTTATTTGTCCTGTGGTACTTTGCTCTTTTCATTTTCAGTCTTCCTCTCTTTTCTTTAGTTTTATATCTGTTTTTTTTAATTAATTACTTAATTTAAAAAAAAATTTTTGGCTGTGTTAGGTCTTCGTTTCTGTGCGAGGGTTTTCTTTAGTTGTGGCAAGCGGGGGCCACTCTTCATCGCGGTGCGCGGGCCTCTCACTATCGCGGCCTCTCTTGTTGCGGAGCACAGGCTCCAGACGCGCAGGCTCAGTAGCTGTGGCACACGGGCCTAGTTGCTCCGCGGCATGTGGGATCTTCCCAGACCAGGGCTCGAACACGTGTCCCCTGCATTAGCAGGCAGATTCTCAACCACTGCGCCATCAGGGAAGCCCTTATATCTGTTTTGTAGATAATTTAATCTCGTCTCTAATATTTCATTATAATGTCTTAATTTCTAAAAGTTTATTCAAGTTGTCCGTTCACTTTACACTTAAAATTTTTTTCTAGGAATATAAATGATCATAAATGAGTACAATTCTTAAAATGTTTCTGTACTATATAAACTTTGAAATAAACTATACATGTTGCATGTTATAGAAATGCTAAGGTTAATTTTAAATAGTAGTAAATAAAAGTTTAGAAATGAATTAGTTCTTATAAACCATTATTTACTTGTCATTGTCAATAGTTATTATGTTGTGTTTATTTTTTTCTGCTGACCACTGGATACATGTTTATGTTTTGACTGAAGTGGTTTCATGAATTATACCCAGATTGGTTGAACATGGTTCAACAAATCTAAGTGTTTTAAATGGGAATTACTGAGGAGGAGGTGCTGAAGAAACTCTGTCTAGGGAAAGTGTAGCAGTCTCAAAGATCAGATGTCTTTTGAGCTGGGTCTCACTAAATATTTCCTGTTGAAATTGACCCCAATGGCTCATAATCAGGACTAAAGTTCTGTGATAATTAAAGAGAAAAACAGACAGCAAAATTATCCATATACATTAACTTTGTTTCAAAATGTGCATAAAGTCTTGAAATTATGAAGTAGCCTTCCTTATGGCCATTCCATTGTGTAACTGGTGTTTGGACCAAATACAGTTTCCTTGATATAAACCTGGGATTATAATCTCATTCTGATGATTTTTAGCTCTGTGCTCTTTCTACACATTTTTTCCAATTTTGTTTATAATACAACACTAAAAGAATGAAACCACATGACAGAGGTAGGAAGTGAAAATAAATCAAAATTTACATTTACCATATGCATCCCAGTGGAATGCTTGTGTAGGCACCTCGAGTCACTTTTCAACAGTCACTTGCTACAGATGTGCACTTAAACATTGACATCTTAGAATCACAAAACATCATGTTGGGTGAAAGTAAGGGGCAGTGATTTGTATTAAGTTGCTGCCTAAATTGGTTAATTGGCTTTCTACAGAACTCCCTTGTTTAATTTGTTTTTGAAATAATAAGAGCTATGGCATTAAGAAACATGCTACCAGAGCAGAAATTTGCATGCTGTAACCTAGCTGTTCATTTCCTATTATCTGGAACAAATCTGCAAGTGCCCTAGAGCAAAAATTACCCACACATAGATTTCCTCTGGGGAAGGATTAAAACTGGAAAGTCAGTGAGCTAAAGAGACTTAATATTCTTGGTTTAGAAACATCATAGAATAGGTGAATAATTTTCCTAAGGAACTATACAAGTTCTTTCACTGTTATCCATGAGTATTTCAATGGAAACTGTTAAGGAACAACTGTAGTATGAAGGTGGTAAAAAAGTAAAGAGGTTTCATACATTTAATGGAGTAAGGTCATTGATTATATATATCTATGCAGGAGGAGTTTAATGAGGAATTGAGTGGTTTCTATATTTAGCTGAAGAGAAAAATACCCTAATTATTGGCTATTTAAAGTAAAATATGGCTTATTATTTTCCATTTTATATGTGAAAACTGTGATCTACTTATGATATAAAACAAAATTATCTTTAACATTATATTTTACAAATGTTGTTTGGTTGTGTTTTCAGAAACTTATGACTGAATTAGAAGGTGGAATTTTGTTTTGAATTGTGTCTTCTGAGATATATTTATTCATAGAAATGTACAATTGTAAGATTTATGTTAATTTAAATTTAGCCTCTGGAAAACAAGACTTCCCCCTGATGACAGTCTCTAACAGTGTTTCCGAGAATTTAAGCATCAGAAAAGCAGTACTCTCTTACGTACTGTGGTTACACAAATACCTAGAGTCTATTAAGATTGACATTTAAACTATTCCTAATAGATATAGAAAAAATAATGTTTGTATTATTACTTGTTCAAACCGTGATAAAAAAATAAGTCAGTTTTAGAAATCAGATATAATTTGGGATATCTTCTTTCCCTCTAATTCTATAAAAATATATTGTTCATAAATAACCTCATTAAAATATATTAATAAATGTGTATTAGATATCAGTTGAAAAGATATTCAATGATAGTATTCATGGGTAATTAAAAATAAATATATTTTTAACATTTAACATATATTTTACAGAAATGCCAGATTTTGTTTTAAATGTCTTTTTTTTTTTTAACATTTATCATAGCTATGTATGAGACTACACTTTTTGGCTCATCTACACTAATAATGGTTGTAATCTGTCTTTTAAGTGTTTGCCAGTCTGATAGGTGTGAAATGACAGTTCATTGTTATTTTAATTTACAAATCTCTGCGTTTGAGCTTCTGTTTAATGTTTTTTCCCCCTCAAATTTGAATTTTCTTTTATGTAAATAGCCCCTTAATTGCTAATTTTTCTACTGGGTGTTCATATCTGCCTTACCAAGTTTTAAGAATTCTTTATAACATAGAGTTTACTCTCTTTATTTAATATTTTCCCTAAATTTATAGTTTGTTGATTTTGTTCATAATATCTTTTGCCATACAAAAGTTTCAAAGCTTTGAATAAATATATGTTTACTTTGATAATTTTATAATAAATTCATTCTTGATCATGAAAGTCTTTCAAAACTCTTTATTATACATAGAATGTGCTGTATTTTCTTATGGGATTTTTATTGTTTTATCCTTTTATATTCAAGTCTTTAATCCTAAATTTTTAAAGATATGATGTAAAATTGTAATCTAATTTGATTTTCCTCAAGACATATATTTAGTTTTGCCAGTACCATTTCTTAAACCATTGACCCCTTTCTCAAATCCTTGGTCTCATTATTGGGGAGATTATCTATCTGATAATAATCATATTATCTGATGCACTTTGTTGTTAAGTCCATGATTTGATAATAGAGGCTTCCAGCAACATTTTTTTTGATGTTGTTGGTTTTTTTTTGTTTGTTTGTTTTCTTGTACTGCAGTTTCTTATCAGTCATCAGTTTTATACATATCAGTGTTTACATGTCAATCCCAATCACCCAATTCAGCACCCCACCATCCCCACCCCAGAGTGGTTTTCCCCACTTGGTGTCCATACATTTGTTCTCTACATCTGTGTCTCAACTTCTGCCCTGGAAACTGGTTCACCTGTAACATTTTTCTAGGTTCCACATACGTGTATTAATATACGATATTTGTTTTTCTCTTTCTGACTTACTTCACTCTGTATGACAGTCTCTAGATCCATCCATGTCTTAACAAATGACTCAATTTCGTTCCTTTTTATGACTGAGTAATATTCCATTGTATATATGTACCACAACTTCTTTATCCATTTGTTGGTCAATGGGGATTTAGGTTACTTCCATGTCCTGGCTATTGTAAATAGTGCTGCAATGAACATTGGGGTGCATGTGTCTTTTTTTTTTTTTTGCATGTGTCTTTTTGAATTATGGTTTTCTCTGGGTACATGCCCAGTAGTGGGATTGCTGGATCATATGGTAATTCTATTTTTAGTTTTTTAAGGAACCTCCTTACTGTTCTCTATAGTGGCTGTATCAATTTACATTCCCACCAACAGTGCAAGAGGGTTCCCTTTTCTCCACGCCCTCTCCAGCATTTGTTGTTTGTAGATTTTCTGATGATGCCCATTCTAACTGGTGTGAGGTGATACCTCATTGTAGTTTTGATTTGCATTTCTCTAATAATTAGTGATGTTGAGCAGCTTTTCATGTGCTTCTTGGCCATCTGTATGTCTTCTTTGGAGAAATGTCTATTTAGGTCTTCCGCCCATTTTTGGATTGGGTTGTTTGTTTTTTGATATTGAGTTGCATGAGCTGCTTGTAAATTTTGGAGATTAATCCTTTGTCCGTTGATTCATTTGCAAATATTTTCTCCCATTCTGAGGGTTGTCTTGTTTATGGTTTCCTTTGCTGTGCAAAAGCTTTGAAGCTTCATTAGGTCCCATTTCTTTATTTTTGTTTTAATTCCCATTACTCTCAGAGGTGGATCAAAAAAGATCTCGTTGTGATTTATGTCAAAGAGTGTTCTTCCTATGTTTTCCTCTAAGAGTTTTATAGTGTCCAGTCTTACATTTAGGTCTCAAATCCATTTTGAGTTTATTTTTGTGTATGGTGTTCGGGAGTGTTCTAATTTCATTCTTTTACAGGTAGCTGTCCAGTTTTCTCAGCACCACTTATTGAAGAGACTGTCTTTTCTCCATTGTATATCCTCGCCTCCTTTGTCATAGATTAGTTGACCATATGTGCATGGGTTTATCTCTGGGCTTTCTATCCTGTTCCATTGATCTGTGTTTCTGTTTTTGTGCCAGTAACATATTGTCTTGATTACTGTAGCTTTTTGTATAGTCTGAAGTCAGGGAGTCTGATTCCTCCAGCTCCGTTTTTTTCCCTCAAGACTGCTTTGGCTATTCGGGGTCTTTTGTGTCTCCATACAAATTTTAAGATGATTTGTTCTAGTTCCATAAAATATGCCATTGGTAATTTGATAGCGGTTGCATTGAATCTGTAGATTGCTTTGAGTAGTATAGTCATTTTCACAATATTGATTCTTCCGATCCAAGAACATGGTATATCTCTCCATCTGTTGGTATCATCTTTAATTTCTTTTATCAGTGTCTTATAGTTTTCTGCATACAGGTCTTTTGTTTCCCTAGGTAGGTTTATTCCTAGGTATTTTATTCTTTTTGTTGCAATGGTAAATGGGAGTGTTTCCATAATTTCTCTTTCAGATTTTTCATCATTAGTGTATAGGAATGCAAGAGATTTCTGTGCATTAATTTTGTATCCTGCAACTTTACCAAATTCATTGATTAGCTCTAGTAGTTTTCTGCTGGCATTTTTAGGATTCTGTATGTATAGTACCATGTCATCTGCAAACAGTGACAGGTTTACTTCTTTTCCAATCTGTATTCCTTTTATTTCTTTTTCTTCTCTGATTCCCGTGGCTGGGACTTCCAAAACTTTTTTTTTCCTCAAATTTTGGGCATCTATTCCTCCATATAAATTTAAGATAATTTTATTTGATAAAGGACAAAAATTGGGATTCTAATAGGGAATTCATTAAATATACATAGTAACATTGAGAGACTTACTTTAAAAATAATATTTAGAATTCTTATTCAAAAACATTAACTATTTTTCCATTATCCTCTAATAAGATTTTAGTTTTTTGTTCATAAAGGTTCTGTGACCATTCTTGTCAACAATAGTTCTAAGTATTTTATACTTTTTTGAGTAAATGAATGAAATTTTTGTATGTTTATATTGTTTTTCATCTCCTTAACCAATTCTCTTACTGCTAATTTCCATTCAGTAGAACTTTCAAGTAAGTGTTTTGTTTTATTTTGTTTTGTTTTAAGTAGTGTAACAAACAGGTTTTTAAGCTCAATTTTAAGTGTGGTCTGATAAGTTTGGCAATAGTAATGCTACTATTTAGAGGCAGTGCACATTAGTATTTAGTTTACATGAAAGTATCACTCTTTGATACAAGTATCACTCTTGAAAGTATCATTATCTACAGAAACTTTATGTAATGCTGAGTTTGTACTTGTATTATCAGTCTCATTGATTCATTTTATTGGTAGATTTTTTGACAGAGATTTTCTGAAAATAGAATGATAATGATAATAAATTATTTGACATCTCTCATTAAATTATTTTTCTTCACGCATACCGAATAACCTCCTTGGAATATTACTTAAAATAGGAAATATACACCTTTTTACTTTCACATTAACTCCCACCCTCACCCCCCTGCTAAACACACACACACACAATCTTGATTTGATTGTTTTGATAAGTACTGCAGAAGTACTTATACACTGAAGTATCCTTAGGGGAAAATAAAGAGGGATACCTGGATTGCTTGAATTGCTACTCACAGTGGCTGTTTAAAGTGGTAGAATGTGTATTGGCTTCTGCCTTGGATATAATAAAGAATATAGGGATGATTAGACCTGTGGGCCAGTCATGGCTTTGTTACTTAACTAGATGATAACAGTCAGTAATTCTCCAAAGAATATCTTTTCCTTAGTTTTGTTTTTTCTTAACCATTTTGCAATTATGAACTTTTTTTGACTCTGATGAGAATATATAAAAAATCCTTTCCAAGAAGATGTTTACATACACATACACAAAATTTTGCAGCTATACAATTTTGAGGGAGTTAGCCTATCTCTTGAAGCCTGACCATGGACCTGTCTGTTCCATTATCTCTAGCATACATGAGTTTTAGTCTTTGTTCTAACAATATTTAATTTATCCTTGGCTAATCGCTTAAACTCTCTGGACCTCAGTTTTTTCAGGTAAAAAAGAGTAGATTGGATCTGATGAGCTTTAAAGCCTATTCCAACTCTGAAATTCTTTGAGCTAAAGGCAAAGGTTATTGCAGTATCATAGCCTAACCTGATGAAAGCAGTGCACTCTTATTATTCCACAATTAAAAGCTATTCCTAGTGAGTATCTGCTGTTGATTTAACTCATTTCATTCATAAATTGTCTGATTTAACAGATGTTTATTGAGAACTGCCGCAAAGCACAGCATGGTGCTTGTACAATTGACTCCCTGCCCTTAAAGATCTTAAACATAAGTTAAGAAGATGAATAATATAATGAATGCTGCTTAAGAGAGGTATGAAATGTGAGAATTTAAAGGAATAAAACTGGGATCAGAAAACTTTGCCTATAAAAGGCCAGATAGTAAATATGTGGTTTTGTGGGCCATACAGTCTCTGTCATAAGTGCACAACTCTGCCATTGTATCATGAAAGAGGCCATAGATAGATAATACCTAAATTCATGGGTATGGCTGTGTTCCAGTAAAACTTCTACAAAAACAGGCAGCTGGCCAGGCTGTAGTTTTCCCACTCCTGGAATGAAGGATTATATTCATCAAGGAGCACTTTAATAGAAGAGATGGCATTTGGGATGTGTTTTGAAGGAATCATAGGCATTTGGATGGAGCAAAAGAAGTCAGGGGCAAGAATTCCATGTTGGGGAGACAACATGATCAAAGACTTAAAGTAAGAATGTTTCAGAAACTGTTGTATCATTGATCCAGATGGAGAACTGGTTTTTATTCATGTCATTCGATATTGGAGGGATTCCATGAGAAAGTCTGTCCATTATCATGAGTCAGAGGACCTTTAGCCTTATTTTAACATTCTAAATGTTGTTTTACTACTGTTTGTGCTAGGAATTTTGGTAGAGGATGGATGACTTGGAGAAAATTGTGGTCTGTTACTTCATTTTAGATTTAACATTTGCTTTTGATTATGGTAATCAAGAGAAAAAGCTCTTTCAAAATTCTTCTATCACGTGTTCTTAGATTGGCAAGGGATGTATCTCTCTCTCTCTTTTAACAGTTTGAGATATAATTAACACACGATGTGCAATGCCTACTTAAAATATATAATTTGATAAGATTGGATTTGTTTATACATTGCCAAGCCTCATAGCCATCAGGATAGTGGACATATGCATCATCCCCAGACATTTCCCCATGCCTCTTTGTAATCCCTCCCTCCCACTTCTCTTGATCTCTTTCTTTGCATCACCAAGTAACAGCTGCTCTGCCTTCTATCACTCTGTATTGGTTTGCATTTTTGACAGTTTTATATAAATGGAATTTTATGGTATGAACTCTTTTATTCTTTCATCCAATGTAATTTTGAGATTCATCTGTGTTATTTGTGACAATAGTTACAATTCCATTCACATGCAGGTCTTTCTGTTTGTAGTTTTTTTGCTATCCTAAGTAAAGCCCTATGAACATTTGTGTACAAATCTTTGTATGGTTATATGCTTTCTTTTATTTTGGGTAAATACCTGTGAGTTAAATGGCAGATATATGTTTAACTTTTCAAGAACCTGTCAAACTGGTTTCCAAAATTGACCATTTCACATTCCAATCAGCAATGTATGTAAGTTCCAGTCCTTCCACATTCTTGCCAACACTTGGTATGGTTAGTCTTTTAAACTTCAATCATTCTGATAGGTTTGTAGTGGTAATATCTTGCCATTTTAATGTGTTTTTCCCTAATGATTAATGATTTTAGCATCTTTTCGTTTGCTTATTTGCCATCCACATATCTTCTTTGGTGATGTTTCTGCTTAAATCTTTTGCTAAAATTTATTGGATTGTATGTTTTCCTATTGTTGAGTTTTCAAAGTACTCTGTATGTTCTATATACAAGTCCTTCATCAGTTATATGATTTCCAGCTATTTTCTTCTCTTTTGTGACTTGTCTTTTTGTTCTCCTAAACAGTGTCTTTTGAATAATAGAAGTTATTTTTTGATGATATCTAGTTTGTCATTTTATTCTTTTATGAATCGTGCTTTTGGTGTCATATCTAACCTCATCTAAGGTCACTTTCTCTTTATTTTTTTTTCTTTAATTTTTAGTCCCAGATTTTATGCTAAGGCTGTGATCCACCTTGATTTAATTTTTATATATGGTGTAAAGTATGGATTAGAATCCTTTTTTTTGCAAATAAATTTATAATTTTTCTAGCACCATTTGCTTAAAATCTTTTCTCTACTGAATTACCTTTTCCAGAATATTTTATTCATGTAATTTGGATCTGTTTTTGGAATCTCTATTCTATTCCATTGATTCACTTATTTTTGTACCAATAGTATACTGTCTTGATTACTGTAGCTTTATAATAAGATTTGAAATCAGGTAGGATTGACTTTCAAATTTTTCAGAGTTGCTTTGGCTATTCTAAGTCCTTTGAGTTCACACATGAATTTTAGAATTAGTTTTTCAATTTTTTTAAGACAGCCTGATGGAATTTTGGTTAGAATTATGTTGAATCTATAGATTAATTTGGGGGAGAATTGATAACACTACTGAGTCTTCTGACCCACGAACAAAGTTTATCCCTTTGTTTGTTTAGGTCATCTTTTATAAATAAAGTTTTCAATGTACAGGTCTTGCCCAATTTTGCCAGATTTTCCCCTAAGTACTTCATATTTTTAATATGATTGTAAATGGTATTGTTTTTATTTCAGTTTCTGTTGTTTATTTCTAGTATATACAAACAAAATTAATTTTTCCAATATTATATTAAATATATAATAATTTATTATATAAAAATATAAAATATTTTTATATAAAAATATTTTATATAATAAAATATTATATATATATATTATATTATTGGGATCAGAAAACTTTTATAATATATATATATATATTATATATATATATATTTTATTATATAAAAAATATTTTTATATTTTTATATTATATATATATATATTTATATTATATATATATAATATATATATAAATATATATATATTTATATATTATATATATATAATATATAAATATAATATATATATAATATATAATATTATATATATAAAATATATATATAAAATATATATAAATATATAAAATATATATAAATATATATAAATATATAAAATATATAAAATATATATATATTTATATATTATATATTATATATATATAGTATATATATATATATTTATATATTATATATTATATATATATATATAAAATATATATATATTTATATATTATATATATAATATATATATATTATGTATTATATATATATATATAAATATATATATAAATATAATATATATAAATATAATATAATATATTATATTATATATATATAATATAATATTATATATTATATTATATATATTATATATATATTATATATTTATTTATTATATAAATATAATATATATAAATATAATATAATATATATAAATATATTTATATATATATAATATATTATTGGGATCAGAAAACTTTTATTATATATATATATATATTATTGGGATCAGAAAACTTTTATAATATATATATATATAATATATATATATATATTTTATTATATATATTTTATTATATAAAAAATATTTATATAATAAAAATATAAAATATTTTTATTATATAAAAATATATAAAAATTTCCAATATTATATTAAATAAATATATTGTATCCTGCAACTTCCTAAACTCATTTTTTGGTGCTAATGGCTTTTTTATAGATTCTAGCAGTTTTTCAACATAGATGATCATGTTATCTATAAACAAAGATATTGTTATTGTGTTATCTAATTTTAAACGCCTTTTACTTATTTTTCTCATTTTATTGGCTAGAAGTTGCAGTACCATGTTGAATAGAGGTGGTGAGAGTGGACATTCTTGTTTTGTTGGTGATCATTCAGATTTTCACACAGACTTATATGATGATAGATGTAGCTTTTTCAGATTCCCTTTATCAGGTTGAGGAAGTTGACTTCTATTATTAGTTTTCTGAAAATTTTTATTAGAAAATGATGTTGGATTTTGACAGATGCTTTTTCTTTGACTATTAAAATGATTTATATACTTTTTTCTTTTTGTTAATATGATGAAATACATTGATTTTTGCATGTTTAATTAACCTAGCATTCTTAGGATAATCCCCACTTTGTAATGATGTATTCCCCTTCTTGTGCAATGTTGGATTAGATGTGCTAATTTTATTTTTAGGATCCTTTTACCTGTGTTCATAAGGGCTATTGTTCTGTAGTTTTATTTTAAGTCTTTGCCTGGTTTTGGTATCAGTGTAATGTTGGCCTCATAGAATCACTGGGAAGGTATTCCCTTCTCTTCAATTTCTAGATGGATTTGTGTAGAATTGATATTATTTCATCCTTAAATGTGTGACAGAATTCACAAGTTAAGGTATCTGGGTGTGGAGTTTTCTTAGTTTCTTTGGTTTTCTCCTATGTTATCTTCTACTTTTTTTATACTTTTGTGTTTTACATTTAGGTCTGTGATCCATTTTGTGTTAGTTTTTGTGAAGTGTGTAAGTTCTGTGTCTAGATTAATTTTTTTTTTTTTTTTTTTTGCCTGTGGACGGTCAGCTGTTCCAGCACTATTTGTTGAAAAGACTATCTTTTCTCCACTATATATTGCCTTTCACCTATTTCAAAAATCAGTTGACTGTATTTATCTGGGTCTATTTATGGGCTCTCTGTTTTGTTCCATTGATCTACTTGTCTGTTCTTTTACCAGTACCACACCGTCTTTATTATTCTAGCTTTATAGTTAAGTTTTGAAGTTGGGTAGTGTCAGTTCTCCAACTTTGTTCCTCTCCTTCAATATTGTGTTGGCTATTCTGGGTCTTTTTCCTCTCCATATAAACTTTAGAATCAGTTTGTTGATTTTGATTGGGATTGAGTCTGTAGATCAAGTAGGGAAAGAATGACCTCTTGACAATATTGAGTTGTCCTGTACATAAACATGGATTTTTCTCTCCATTTATTTAGATCTTCTTTGATCTTATTTTCTTTGTGAGAGAAGTTTGTAACTACAAATTCAATATCTTTAATAGCTATAGGTCTGTACAGGGTTTTCTATTTTTCTTGAATGAACTCTGGTAGTTGCTGTCTTCTTGTTAGGTTTTCCATCTTATCTAATGATACTGTTAATTTGTATTGAGTCTCCTTTTTTTGTCATCATTTTAGATGTTTATCAATTGTTCTGATTTTTCTCAGAGAATAATTGATTTTCATTATTGTTTTATATTTCTATTTTGATTTTTTCTGCTTTGTGATTAATCTCTGACTGTAATTATGGATTTATTTATTTCTCCTAAAGTTCTATTAATTTTTGTCTGGCATATGTTGATATTCCCTTATTAGATGTATAAATCTTTAGGATTATTATGTTTTCTTGATTAGGGGTTAACCCCTTTATCATTATAAAACCCCTTATCCTTCGTATTATTCTTTGCTCTGAAATCCAATTTTCTGATATTCACAATTAATTCACAATTAATGAATTTGAATCTGACTGGATCTCCTAATAACAAATTTGTTGTTCTTTCCATTGCTTCACTGTATAGATATTTCACTTCTATTAGTCAAGAAACTCCTTGAAGCCTGGAAATATTATTAAATGACATACAGCAAATAAGGGCTATAGAAATTCAAAGAAAGAGGTATCAGTTTGGCTGATAGCAGTTATAAATGCCTTCTTGAAAAGGATGAAGTTGAGCAGTTTAAACATTTAAACTTCTTGTTATTTAAGTAACAAGAAATAAACAAGAATGCCAATAAATGCTGGCTGTGTGATCCTTTTAATACCATATGAGAAGGCATCTATAAGAGTGAATCGATTATCCATTTGACTAATGTCTTCAGGGGTCATTTTTAAAATTAGATTTTCCTATGCTTCCCATTAATAAAAGAAGAATGATTCTTATGTAAATGTTAAAATTTTAAGCAGTGTTTTAGTGGACTGAGGCCAACATTTTCTTCTGGAGAAAGTAGTCTCTACTATTGGAATGTAATTAATAGAAAACCATGATTTGATTTTCAACTCGTTAGTTTTGTACATAAGCATTCATTCAATGAGTACTTGTTGAACATATCTACAGAAGATTACACTGGCAGGTCAGGTTTCACCTGCAGATTTGCTCTGTTTGGTCTGTAAAGCATTTGAAAAATATTTCAGTTGGTGGCTCACAAATAAAAATCAAGGGGTTTCATGTATAACCCTGACTTTCTGGAATTTTTTAATATAAGGAACCACCTGATTTAACAACACTCATCTGCCTTCCCTCAGTTGGCTGGAGTAGCATAGCAGCTGCCCATTTCAAGAGTAGACACTTTTCAGATCACCTTATTTCCTACTCATTTATGTTGCCTTGCTGGCCATTATAGTTATTTGAGACTATGATTCTTGATGTCCTGTGCATATGATGCTCTGCAAGATACATGGTGGATCCTTCCAACAATAAAAGTAGGAGAGATAAATATGATGCAAGGAAGTAGAAAAAAATAATCTACATGAGAAAGGCTGAAATTTATATTCAGTAACACTGTTTTAACCATCATGGAATACTGGATTCCCATATAGTTATGATAAGCAGCCTTTTTCTTTTCCATATCAATCTGGGAAATTTATCAACAGTTGTACATAGTCTTACTTCTACATAAACTATGCAAAATCTGAACCTGCCCACTTAGGAATGCTCGAGAAAGAACAGTAATATGAGAAATGGGAAAACAAATGATACCATTTGTTCCAAAATGCTATTTATATACTGATAGACTAAAATTTTCTTTCCCTTTTTTTTTTTTAAACTCAACTGTGAAGCAGTAACTAGTTATTACCACTGTAACCTTTCACTACTTATAGTAGACATTAAATATTTGTCTATATAAACCCCTTCTCTCATTTTCTGAGAAAGCACTCTAAAAAACTCATACACACATGGATGCCTTACTTTATCCATGACGTCTTTAACAGGAGCTACTACCTTCTTATGCTCAAGTTTGACCACTGTCAAAAGTTCAGTGAATCTGTGAATCAAGCTGGGCCAGTCAGAGACTTTTTTTCTGGTATTGCTTTAAACAGTTGCAGGTGTAGAGTTGAGTGTTACAGAAGATTCCTTTTCTCTGGTCCTGAAGCTTAGAGGATGGAAATTGGGAAGCTGCTAGTGGCCATGTCTCTGGCAAGGAAGACAAAGTCAGTCTTTAATAGGTAGGTATGAAGCCAACCCATAAGAGAAGAATAGCAACATGATACAAATCCCTGTATCTGTGATATTTGGAAGATAGCCCTATCATTCCTTTTCCATAGTTTGTTCATATGAACTCCAAACAATTCTCTTTTGGTCTAAGTTAGATGGAGCATATGTCATTTGCAACCAAGATAGTTCTGATTAATACACCACTATATTTTTTTCAACTTTAATAATTTAATCCAATGATTTTTTTTAATGGCCATAATTTCAAAGCAACTGCTAAGTGTTTTGGAATTCAGACAAGAGTAATACACAGGCATTGTTGCTTTCAGAGAACTTGAAGTCTAGAAAGGGAGATTAGGAAAATCCACAAAGATATAATAATTTAGAGTTATATGAGCTATATAAGAAAATGTAATTAAAAGAGGAAGGAATTATTGTTTTGAGGGAATTGGGATAGTTTTCCTGGAAGAGGTGGCATTTGAGATGGATTGGATTTCACTGGGCAGACATGTGGGGAGGCATTCCATGCCCAGAGAAAAGAATAAATAAATGCATTAAGTTTGGAAGTATGGAGTAGTTTTCAACAATAGTAAACGATACAGTTTAGCTGTAGGCAGCTAAAATGTCTAGGCTGGAATGGGAAGTCATGGCTACATTGTGGAAGCCAGGAACGTGAAGGTCAATTAGCTCTATTTGATTTGGTGAACATGATGGGAGAATATTGAGTATTTTTGAACGTAGATATACTATGATCTGAACTGCATCTCAGGATTAGTTTTGCAGTAGTGAATCACTTGGATTTGTATAAGGGAAGCTAACAGGTAGAAAGATTAGTTTGGAAGATACTACAATTATCAAGTTTAGGAGAGATGATTACTTGAAATAGATCCGTTGAGAATGGAATGGAAAATGGATGTCAGATAGAAGTGACATGTTGGGAGAAGAAATCAGAGATAGCTCAGAAGTTTCATATATAGATGATTAGTTGGATGGTAATACTAGTAACCAATGAAGATTAGAAGCCCTGTGAACCTCTAGCACGCAAGCCGCATACCACGTTTTATTACTTAAGTAGAAGACTAAGCTTGATCTGAATGCAGTTTTTCTTCATCTTCACCATTTTAATCAAAAGACCACATAATTTGGAGTTAGCTAGATCTGGTTTTAAATCTAGTTTCAGCTGTTTTATAGCTGTGAGACTTAGGTAAGATACTTAACCTTTTTAAATCTTAGTTTTGTCACCTCTTCTATTAATATAATAGGATTAACCTACTATGGTACTCATGAGAATCGGGTGAGTTAATATATGCAAAGCAACTGGAAGCATACCTGGGATACAGCAAGGATTCAGTAAGTGCTTCTTAGTTGTAGGCATTGATATACTGCCTAAATCCCTACAAATTCATAAGCCAGTTCTTAATAAGAACGCAGTATGTAAAAAGCCTCTTTCTACCCTAAGAGCAGAGACTGTTCTCAACTTCTCATCTAGAGTACCTGGGGTAAATTCTTAGTCTATTTCTTTACAATCTGATGGCATTCCCCAAACTTTTGTCATATTTGCCTTGTCTGCCTGGCTTGGTTTCTTCCTTCATTTCTTTTTTTTTTTGACAGTGTCATTTTTTTTCTAAACGTCTTTATTGGAGTATAATTGCTTTACAATGGTGTGTTAGTTTCTGCTTTATAACAAGGTGAATCAGCTATACATATACATATATCCCCATATCTCCTCCCTCTTGCGTCTCCCTCCCACCCTCCCTATCCCACCCCTCTGGGTGGTCACAAAGCACCGAGCTGATCTCCCTGTGCTATGCGGCTTCTTCCCACTAGCTATCTATTTTACATTTGGTAGGTATATATAAGTCTATGCCACTCTCTCACTTCATCCCAGCTTACCCTTCCCCCTCCCCATGTCCTCAAGTCCATCCTCTACATCTGCGTCTTTATTCCTGTCCTGCCCCTACGTTCTTCATAAACAGTTTTTTTTTTTAAGATTCCATATGTATGTGTTAGCGTATGGTGTTTGTTTTTCTCTTTCTGACTTACTTCACTCTGTATGACAGACTCTAGGTCCATCCACCTCACTACAAATAACTCAATTTCATTTCTTGATTCACAGCCTCTACTGGATCTAAACCCTATTCTGAGCCAGCCTACTGAGCAATTAGTTCTCACATCCTGCTTAGTTCCTGCCATTCACACCTATAAACACCCCACATCACCCTTTGAGGCTGCTCTTTATAACATCTTCAAACTAGATGAATCACATAAAATCACAGCCACCTACTTGACTTTGGTCATGACATGATGTAATAAACACATGATATTATTGCCTACCTGTGATACTTCAGCCTTTCCCCCTCCTAACACATTATCAACTTTGTTACTGATGTGGATAGAGTCTGCATTGCCACATTGTATCTGTCATCTGGATGTTGACCAGCCATTTCTCGACCCATTGTTGGTTACTGGATAAATCTCATCAGATTATGATTTTAGAAATTTTCAAGTCATCTTTTTCCTTAAATTCTTTCTGTATTATTAAACACAAATTTTTGGTCAGTTGCTTTTTGACAAGAGTACCAAAACAATTCAAGGAGGAAAGAAGAGTTTTTCAACTGGTACTGAGACAACTGTATATCCACATGCAGAGAATGAAGTTGCATAGCCCTACCTCATACCGTACAAAAAAATTAAGTTAAAATGTGTCATAGACCTAAATGTAAAAGCTAAAACTATAGAACTCTTAGGAAAAAAAATACGAAGAAAACTTCATGACCTGGGCTCTGCAGTTTTTTTTTTTAAAGATATGACACCAGAAGCACAAATGACAAAAGAAAGAATAGATTACATCAAACTTGGTGTTACAGATTATACCATCAAAAAAGTGAAAAAATCCATATGATGGGAGAAAATTTTTGCAAATCATATATCTGAAAAAGGATTTGTATCTAAAAGATATAAAGAACTCTTAAACTCAATGCTAAAAAGATAAGTAACCCAATTAAAAATGGGCAAAGAATCTGAATAGACATTTCTCCAAAGAAGATATGCAAATGGCCAATAAGCACACGAAAGGATGCTTGACATCATTACACATTAGGAAAATGCAAATCATAACCACAATAACATACCACTTTATATCCACTAGTATGACTCAGATAATGGTATGTGTTGGTGAGGATGTAGAAAATTGGAACCATCATATATTGATGAGTGGAATGTAAACTGGTGCAGCTGTTTTGAAAATGTTTGGCAGTTCCTTAAATTAAACATAGACTTTCTGTATGACACAGAAATTTCACTGCTAGCCATATATCCAGGAGAGATGAGATCATGTCTATCCACACGAAGATACGGACATGAATGTTCAGTATTTTTCATAATAGCCTAAATGTGGAAACAACCCAATTGTTCATCAGCTGATGCATGATAAATAAAATGTGGTATATCTATACAGTAGAATATTATTTGGCAATAAAGGATTGAAGTATTGATACATTCTACCACATGGTTGAACTTTGAAAATATATATGTGGTAAGTCAAAGAAGCCAGTCACAAAAGACCACATACTGTGTGATTCCTTTTATATGAAAAGTCCAGAATTGGTAAATCTATAGAGACAAAGTAGATTATTGGTTTCCTAGTGGTGGGAGAGTGGGAATGGGAGTGACTGAAAATAAGTATGGGATTTCTTTTTGGAAGGATAAAAATGTTCTAAAATTGACTGTGGTGATTATTGCACAACTTTGTGAATATACTAAAAAAACATTGCTTCGGGCATTTCAAATGGGTGAATTTTATTGTATGTGAATTATATCTCAAGGATGATTTTTTTAAAAAGTCAAGAACTCCTGGTTTCAAGATTAGAGGAAAGCGGCAGTCTTATAATTTGAAAAGCCTCTGGAGAGTAAAAGGAGGGAAAGCATAGGTGAATTGAAAATAATGGAATGAACTAATTAAGTAGAGGGGAATGTCAGCTCTCATCCTACAGGTGGGAAGAGCCCTTCTATTCAGAGAGCAGCCCTCTCAGAGCCTTTTCTGGGTGTCTTATTAAGTGAAGTGGGAGTTGGTGGGTTTCTATTTCATGATTAGCAAAATAAGCTGGCCATTTAATCTCTTCATACTTTAGATTCACACATATTTAGTACCACTTCGACTCTTAATTAAAATTTGCAGTGGGGTTTACATCATGGGAGGAAAAGGAGAAATATTTACTTTTAAAATATTATATAGGTATATAAAGTAGTACCTATATTTTCCAGAGCTGTCGCCAGAAACAATAAATCATTTTCTGGGAGCACATAGCCATAGAAGTGAATGAACCACATAAGAACATTGAGACACTCAGTATCTTGTAAGAAATTACTTGTAGAATGGGATATTGCTTCAATGGAAGAAATTACTTTATCAATTTTGGGTGATCAGTATACTCTCAGAAAGTACATTATGAATCTCAGATCACCGTAACGTGCATTAACATTGCTGGTGTTCTTTTTTCAACCCTGTATCACTTTTCACCATTATATCAATTACTAAATCTCGTAACTGTAGGCCATGATTATATAGCCATCTGCCCCGTGCTCTGTAGTACCTTTTGGCTATCCAGAACAGCCGCAGTCGCAGTAAAATTTGTAAGTCTTAGAAGCTTAAGGTATTCAAAGCACCATCTTAGACTCACGCTGTTCATTATCATAGTTATAAAAAAAAGCCCAAACACACTCTACTTTTCTTAAAAGTTTCATTTTGGTAGTACTCTTTAAACTATTTGTCATTATTATTATTGTCCAATATTGGTTATTGAGACAGTTGATTTTCGATGTCAGCTCACTTGTTACTCTCTAACATCTATTATATGCTTAAATAAATTAATACCAGTTTAATATATATCTGATATCCTCAAGAATTAGTCTCAGCTGATAATTTAAGTAGATGTCCCTTCTAAGGAGTCTTTTGTGTTTTAAACAATCTTCTGAAGTACTGGTTTTTTTTTTTTATTTCCAGCATTGATATTGCTTCAAATTGTCCTAACATATATGATAGGTTTGTGTTGTAATATGCCATGATTATTTCTCAAAGGAAATGTTTGTATGAGTCATTCTCTTTCAACAAAAAGAGTTTCCCAAAACTTTTGATCATTATACTCTGTATGCAATTTATAGAAGTACTTTTATCAAAAGAAATGAATTCTTTTCTACATGCATTCTTGTTTTTCCTGTGTCAATAAAGATCATTTCATTGTCTTGATTCTGTTGTCACTTGGCGTATTTAAAAAATATATACTTTAAAAATTTACTATTTCAGAGTACCTGGATACCATTTAGTAAATTGCTTTGAATTGTATCATAGAATCCAAGATAATTTTTTTTTTTTTTTTTTTGTGGTATGCGGGCCTCTCACTGTTGTGGCCTCTCCCGTTGCGGAGCACAGGCTCTGGACGCACAGGCTCAGCTGCCATGGCTCACGGGCCCAGCTGCTCTGCGGCATGTGGGATCTTCCCGGACCGGGGCACGAACCCATGTCCCCTGCATCACAGGCGGACTCTCAACCACTGCGCCACCAGGGAAGCCCCCAAGATAATTTTTATAAATTAATATATAACTTAAATTCTGTAACCTGTTGTGATAAGTTCTATTTTTCTAAGACTAATTTTTGAGAAAATGAAGACAGCTGGAATACTCAATCTTGATGAAAATAACTTTGGAGTAGCTTAAGGCACTGCCATGAGCGATACTTACCGTAGGTATTTTTTTGCGCTGAAAGCAACATCTGTGTGCATTTATAATTCCAAAGGCAGTTTGTCCTCAGAGAACGGATGGAATTTGTCTAAGAAGTCTGGAAGGTTCATGGTCTTCAGCTGTGCAAACATTTCCAAACTCGACTGAATTTATATTAATCTCTTCATTTAAATAAGTACTCTTATGTTATTTCTAGGTCACCTCCAACAGTGCCAGTTGCTGTGGCAAAATAAGACCAGGTAGAATCAGAGTCTTTGGGCTTGTGGGATTGCAGAGGGATTCAGCCCAGACACTTCCTTTTCCAGGTGAAGAACTGAAGCACAGATTTTTTTTTTTTTTGACAGACATCATATCATTTTATTAGTAAATAAGTTAGCACCTATCTATAAAAGATAAGGAATTCTTATTAAACCATAAGCACAATACCATCATCACTCCTAAAAAATTTATAATAATTTCTTAGTATTGTTAAATATCCAGTGAATGTTCAGATTTCCCAATTGTCTCATGAATATTTTGATTCTCTTTGCTTAGATTAGGATCCTAACAAGATTCATAAATTATGATTAGTTGATAGGCATCCAGTGTCCTTTCCATTTTATTTATTTATTTTTTAACACCTTTATTGGAGTATAATTGCTTTACAATGTTGTGTTAGTTTCTGCTGTATAACAAAGTGAATGAACTATGTTCATACGTGTATATATATCCCCATATCCCCTCCCTCTTGCATCTCCCTCCCACCCTCCTTATCCCACCCCTCTAGATGGTCGCAAAGCACCGAGCTGATATCCCTGAAGCACAGATTATTTAAGGCCTGTGCCCAGGGTAAATTCAATGTTTAATGTCTGAGCCAGGACTAATATTAGTCCAGTTGTTCTTCCTTCAGCTCTAGTGCCAACTTTGATGTAACAACTGGGTTTCAAAACCACTGCTAGAGACCTTAGGGATTTCTTCTTGATATAATGTTTTAAAGGTAATAGAAAATATTCTGAAAAATCTGGCTTATTATTTGGAAACATTCTGAAAAGACTGAAGAACGTAACCATAACTCACCCTTTTTATATGAGTGAGGATATGTGTTACGGGTTGAATTGTGTTTCCCCAAAAATTCACGTTCAAGTCCTAACTGCCAGTATCTCAGAATGTGACCTTATTTGGAGATAAGGTCTTTAGAGAGGTGATTAGATTAAAATGAGGTCATTAGGGTGGGCCCTAAACCAAATCAATTGATATGCTTGTAAAAAGAGGAAATTTGGACATAGACATGGCCAGAGGGAGAGGTAAGACCATGTAAAGACACAGAGAAGACAGCCATCAAAAGCCAAGGAGAGATGCCTTGAGCAGATTCTTCTACACAGCCCTCAGAAGGAACCAACCCTGCTCATTCTTTCTTGATCTCAGACTTCTAGCCTCCAAAACTGTGAGGAAATAAATTTCTATTGTTTAAGGCATTAAATCTGTGGTTCTTTGTTATGGCAGCCCTAGAAAACAATGAGTTTTATTTAATTGTATCTAAGGATGTGGGAACAAGTACATTCTGAAAGTTCTAATATGTAAAAAAAGAAAAAAAAATCATGATCAAACCAGTTACATATACAACAGAAGAGGGATCTTAGTTCTTCTGTATCTTTTCATTCATTCATTCACTTATTTCCTCAGCCAACATTTATACTTACTATGTCTTGAGCATTTTATTAGCATCTGTGGGCACAAAAATTTGCTTGGTATAGTATGTGGCCTTGAAGAGATTATATATATATATAATATATATATATATATATATTACATGTATAAAATTGTTTGCCCCACTCTTATGCACTGCCTCAGACAACTGTAAAGTTTAAAAAAAATTGCCTGTCATTATTTTCAACAAATGCCTTTGGGAAAAAGTCTTTTCCCATTAGGTGCTTTAGGTTAAATACAGGTAAGCTTGAAGTAGGTCTTTTAGAAACCACTAAATAGGCCAAATCATGCCATTTTTCTGGGAATGAGATTTTTAAGATGCTCCAGCCCCATTCTGCTTTTTGTAGCAGTTGCTGGTTTGTTGGTATTCACCACAAATGTGAACTACAGTATTAATTTTCAACTAATGGGGTAAGGGACTAGGGCAAATTCAAATCCCACAAAGATCACTATTTTTACTGAGATCAGTTACTTCTCTTGAATAAAAACTCCCCAGAATGTTGCAAGTGTTTGGTTAATTTCTAGAGTTCTGAAAAAGTTGATTCTAACAATTTTTTCTAGTTCTCTTGTTGCTTTAAGGAGGAGAATTTTTGGAGTTTCACTCTGATTTTCACGGATGTCACTCCATTTCTTGTACTTTATATAACATGTATTATAATCTTTTAGTATAAAATGTTTTATAATTTCCCTTGTTATTCCTCTACTGACCCATGGGAAGTTTAGAAGTGTGGTATTTCAGGATTCTAGATATCTTTTTGGTATTGATTTTTAATTAACTTTCATTGTGTTCAGATAATATATTTGACTTCAGTATGTATATTTCATAAAATATTGTTTTAAAAGTTCTATGCTAGAAATATGGAGAAGTGTGCTAGATTGGAGAGCAAAGAATTAACTTCACATGGGGCAGACAGGTATGTTTTTTTTCGCAGCCTTAATTAACCTTGAAGGAAGGTTAGCTTCTGTACCAGATGGAAAAAGTGTCAGGGCACTTCCTGGACTGGGTATGGTATATGCTAAAAGTTAAGGGAATAAGAAATGAAGCTGACATAAGGAAACTTGACAAGATCTCTAGCCAGGTGGTTTAAAGAGCCTGTGGGAGATGCTATGGGTTGCTGGAGATAAGAATAGAAAGAACACCAAGATTTAATTACCAAAAGCCTTGTATTTTAAGGCAAAAATGTGTGTACTTGGATGCAATAGGAAGTTGCTGATAGGTTTTAAGCAGGAGGAAGAAATGATCAGATTTACTTTTTAGAAAACTAATTCTGATGTCATATTCCAGGAAAACTAGAATGGGAGCAGTTAAAGGTAGAGAGGACCTGTCAGTTCAGGCTCACAGTGTTGAGGGCCCCCAACAAGGTAATGACCATGGGAAAAAGGAAGGCATGAATTTGATAGACGTTTATAAGATATATTTGATTGGATATCCTTATTCAGTGCATGTTTTAGGTGAGGGAGAGGAAAGTTTAGTCAACTTTTTGGACTGGGGACTAGATAAATTATAATGCTCCTAATCACAATAAATATAGAGAAAGAAGCAGGTTTAGCAGGGGGAAACACTTTGTTTAGATTTGAGATGGAGATTTACTTTGTACAAATTCATGTTCAGTCTGTTGGCAACGTGCCTAAGTCAGCAATGTGTTATTAGACTCCGGAGACCACTGTTAAACCATCTGAAAGTGAATCTAATGGTGTTATTAATTTAATGAGAGATTCTTGTTCATTAGCCAAAATACCTTACTGGAAAGATATCGTTTTTTTTAAATAACAGCAACATTGAGAGAAAATCTTGTTAATTTATTGAACATATAAAAGTCCTGGCATCTAGTTGTAAATTGAGAGCCATTTTGGAATAACTGAAAGATTGATCAAAATATATATGGAGTTGCTTAACGAAAGCCAATTTAAAAAAATAGCCTTAGTGCATTAATAAGGGGGGCAATTCTTCTTCCAATGGGAACCATCAGGGTGACCATTTGTTAGATGGTTTATACACCAATTCAATTCAGTTTAACAAACATTTGTTGAGAATCATTTATATACAAGGCAGTGTAAGTAACTATGTAGCCTTGTCCTTGCACACTTATAGTCTCTCAAAACCTTTTTAATTTTTTCAATTTTTTGCACAGAATTTTCTATCTGAGAAAAAAAACATAGGGACCTTTTAATCAAATCCTTTTTCTGAACTTGATAGTATTTAATATCCTATTAACTGAGGAGATAAATGATACAATCTGGAATTCTTATATTTCCATTGATGTTTTAACAGGGACCTGATTTACCTCTCAATTTCAATTAACAATATTTTCCATTTATAATAAGAACAAAAAATAAGAGAAATTCAGAGAAGGTAGAAAAAAAAGACATATTCCCTTGATGTTCTCCATTAAGAGAGTTAAGAGTTTGGAGTTTCTGGTCTGCTACAACTAATATATCCTGTTTTCACCAATGCAGATACTAGTAAAGCCACACTTACTTTGATAAGCCAAGTTATCTCACTCTGAGCCCTTACCTGCCGAAGGAGGAAAGGCCCACTCGTCCCCCTAACATCTGTCCCTTCTGTGTGTGCAGCCTCCAGACACCTGCCTGAGATTCTGACCTGACTGTACTGCCTGCTTGCAAGTGAAGCAGGACTGGATCTGTTCTCAGCCAAAATTGTATCCTCTGTTTTCTCCCTTGCATATTCTGGCAGACTTACTTTTGGTTTCATGAGCTACTTACGTCAGATATTGTTTCAACTGCAAAGGCTGCCAGAAAGCAGACATCACACAGGTTATATTTGGTGTGTTTACAAGGAATGGCAGTATAAATAGGCTCATGGAGAGCTTATTGAGTGATTACACAGAAGACATTGAATCTTTTGAGAATCAGGGATTAGGGATTCCGGCTGTCTATCTTTTTCTGCTGCAGTTAAGATTTTTAATACTTACTGATAATATTAGACAACTTGGTGTGATAGCAAAATCAAATAGCTGGGACTCAAGAGATGCTATCTCCAATTTAGGACTAGTGAGTTGTGGTTCAATTTCAATGGAACTGTTTCCTCATCTGTTAAATGAAACAATTGAACTAGATCAGTGGTTCTTAGGCATGTATACATGTAACTTTACATGTAATTTCAAGAAATTCATGGAATCACTGAGGTACAACAATGACCTACAGATTTGTGGACACTGAACTACATGGTCTATTAGAGCCTTTCCAGCTCTAAAATTTTCTGATTGTATTACACCTGAGCTCTTGAACTCCAGTTATGCTTTCTTTTGGTTTAGCAGCTGCTCTAGATGGGACACCTCTGGCTTTTCTAGGGTGGCTGATGAACAGTCAGCAGGCCAGCTATGATCATTAGGCATCTGTCAGTATTTCCCAGTTCAGTCCATGCACATACTGTCTCTACTACCCTGAAATTTTCTCATTTGATGGTCTATGAGAACACTGGGCACCCTTGAAGCACTTAATATGCCAAGGAGTAAATGCAACTTCCATTAGCACTTTGGCTCTCTCTGTGTTGACGTTAGATGTTGATAATGCATTTGACTCATTTCTTGGCTATTTGCATGATCATATACTGTAAGGGTTTATTTTTCCTTTACCTAAATTGTAAGGCAGAGAATTTTCTCCTAATGTAGAATTGGTTAAAGGAAAGGATTATTTGTCCATCTATATATTTATGCTGAGATTTGTTCAATACTTAGGGTTGGAATGATTAATCTTTTAAGTATCCTCAGTTAAAACAGTGTTAACATCTAGTTTCCATCTCAGCTTATTGCTATCCTTGACCTTGATGAGATCGCTTACAGTTCTATTATTCTGATGGATGCTGTAATAATAGAAAATTAATAACCCTGAACCCAAATTATGTTCCATAACTATTCCTCTTTACCATCATAACCGCCATGATCCCTGTGGAACTCCTCAAGGGCTAAAATACTACAAGAAGTTAAGCATGAGGCTATTGGCAGTGAGATCTAGACTAAATGTGTTCATTAATCCATTAATTAATTCATCCTAAGTGATCAAAATAACAGTAGCCAGCATCCAGATGAACTGTCTGTCCTACCCCATTATTTACCCGTTCCATTACTTGCTTGTGAATGCAAAAAGTGAATTATCTATTTAAGCTAGTTCATTTACAAAAAACTATACCTTTAGAATCTTACCTTTAATCTTTTCTTAACATTTCCTTATCAATTATTTTGCCAAAATATTTTAATATTTGAAAGTACAATGGTCCCCCTTTATCCCAATTTCACTTTTTGCAGTTTCAGTTGCCCAAGGTCAACCTTGGTCTAAACATATCATGGACAATTCCAGAAATAAACAATTCATAAGTTTTAAATTTTGCACCTTTCCGAGTAGCATGATGAAATCTCACACCATCCCCCCTGTCCTGCCAGGGACATGAATCATCCCTTTGTCCAGCATATACCACTTGTTAGTCACTTAGTAGCCATCTTGGTTATCAAACCTATTGACTGTCTTGGTATCACAGCGATTGTGTTTAAGTAACCCTTATTTTACTTAATAATAGCCCCAACGTGCCATTATTAAGAGTAATGATGCTGACAATTTGGATATACCAAAGAAAAGCTGTAAAATGCTTGCCTTTTTTTCATCTTTTAAGTGAAAAGGTGAAAGTTATCGACTTAACTAGAAAAAAAAATGGTGTGCTGAGGTTGCTAAGATCTATGGTAAGAATGAATATTCTGTACTTAAATTGTAAAGAAGGAAAAAGAAATTTGTGCTAGTTTTGCTTTCACACCTCAAACTGCAAAAGTTACGGCCACAGTATGTGATGAGTATGCTTAGTTAAGAAGGAAAAGGCTTTAAATTTGTGCAATAAGGTCTGTTTTTTTAAATTGAAATTTAGTTGACTTATAATAGTATATTAGTTTCAGGTGTATAACATAGTGATTCAATATTTTTATACATACAACTACAAAATTATTACAGTATTACTATTTTCCCTATGCTGTACATTACAGCCCTGTGACTTATTTATTTTATAGCTAGTAGTTTATACCTCTTAATTCCCTTTGCCTATTTCTCACATCTCCCCAGCCACCTTCCTTCTGGCAACCACTAGTTTGTTCTCTATATCTCTGGGTCTGTTTCTATTTTGTTATATTTGTTCATTTGTTTTGTTTTTAGATTCCACATGGAAGTATAAATATACAGTATGAAAACATACCTTTTAGGTCCATCCATGTGGTCACAAATGGCAAGATTTCATTCTTTTATTATGGCTGAGTAATATTTCATGTGTATCACTACTAAGTGATTGATATATGTATATATATACACACACATATATATATGTCACATCTTCTTTATCCATTCATCTATTGATGGGCACTTAGGTTGCTTCTATATCTTGGCTGTTGTAAATAATGCTGCAGTGAACCTTAGGGTGCATATATCTTTTTTAATTAGTGTTTTTGCTTTCTTCGGGGAAATACTCAGGAGTAGAATTGCTGCATCATATGGTAGTTCTATTTTCAATTTTCAATTCAACAGAACCTCCATACTGTTTTCTGTAGTGGCTGCACCAGTTTATATTCCCACCAGCAGTGCACGAGGGTTCCCTTTTCTCCATATCCTTCTCAACAATAATATATTTTGAGAGAGAGACCATATTTATATAACTTTTATTATAGTATATTTTTATAATTGTTCTATTTTATTATTAGTTAATGTTAATCTCTTGCTGTGCCTAATTTATAAATTTATCATAGTTATGTATGTATAGTAAAAGAAAAAGCATAGTACAGATAGGGTTCAGTATTATCTGAGGTCTCAGGCCTCCGCTGGGGGTCTTGGAACTTATCCCTCATGGATAAGGGGGATTACCATATAGATGATGTGCAAACAGGTAATATTTTTCAAAATCATTACTTTAGTTTTAAAGGGGGTATCATTCCCATATATTCATCTTATATTTATGTTAAAGTTTTTCCAGTCCTGCAACTTGTGTCAGTAAGGCCTGAAAGGAAGAGATTTTTCTTTGTTAACTGAATCGTCATGTTAATTCAATGTTACCATTTACTTTACACTTAGCTTAGAAGAGTCTTCCTTTAGAAAGCTTTCCCTCCCTTAGCCTACACTGTGTTTCTTACCCCCAACTCCGGTATGCTTCCTCCTTGGTCATGTTATGCCTTGAACACATCTCTGTATACCTCTATTATTGTACTTGCCACATCTTTTGAACATTAGCTTCATAAATGTCTGTCTTCCCCACTAGACCATGACCTCCTTTATGGTAGGGACTTGATCTTATTTAACTTTTTTCCTTATTACCTGGCACAGACTGCAACACTCAATAAATATTTTTTAAATGAATAAATAATTCCATTTCCTGTTGATTGCTTGTGATAATGTTGAAAATTAGAGGACTTCGACTAAATATGTGACAATATATTTAATTCTAACAGTTTTCAATGTTAGAGTCTTTAATATCAAAAACTGAAAGATGAACCTGACAAAGAGTATTTTTGGAATGAAAATAAACAAACGTTTTCAAACTAAATGTGTTAAATGCTTCAAGAGTAAATCAGTGAATCCTAAAGTTTTGGAAGCGTATCTCTTTTCTTTTTTATTCTTGACAACTTTATTGAGATATAATTGACATACAATAAAGTGCCTATATTTAACAGTCTGTGAAGTTTTGACACATGTATACACTGATGAAACCATCACCACAATATAATGAACATACCCATGAGGTCCCCAAATTTCCTCCTGCCTCTTTATAATCCCTCCCTCCTGTCCAGGCCCTGACCCCAGTTCCCAGGCAAACACTGATCTGCTTTGTCATTATATATTTAGTTTTCATTTTCTATAGATTTATGTAAATGGATCATATAACATGTACTTTTTTTTATTTTGCTTCTTTAAGCATACTTTTGAGATTTATCATGTTGTATTAATCGTTTATTTCCTTTTTAGTTGAGTGACATTCCATTGTATGGATATGCTACAGTTTCTTTGTCTTGTCCCCCATTGAGAAACAGTTGACGTTTTCCAAGTTTTGACTCTTACAAATAAAATGGTTATGAACATTCTTATACAAGACTGTATATGGACCTGTGGATATCTAGAAATAGAATGGCTGGGTTGTATGGTAGGTACATGTTTAACATTTTAAGAAACTGCCAAACTGTTTTCCAAAGTGGTAGTATCATTTGCATTCCAATCAGCAGTGCAATGAGATTTCCAGGTTCACAGCATTCTTGCTAACCTTTGGTCAGGCTTAAAAATTTTAGCCATTCTAATAAGGGTATAGTGGTATATCTTTGTGGTTTTGATGTGCATTTCTCTGATGACTAATGATGTTGATTATCTTTTTATTTACTTATTGCCATCTATTTATATTATTTGATGGTGTATTCAAATCTTTTGCCAAATTTTTAATTGTTTTTGTTGAGTCTTGAGAGTTCTTTATATTACTGAGATTCAAGGGCTCTTTATGCTTTTTAGATACAAATTCTTTATCAAATACGTGATTTGCAAATACATTTTCCTAATCTGTGGCCTGTCTTTTCATTCTCTTTAACAGTGTCTTTTGAGTAGTAGAAGTTTTTAATTTGATGAAATCCAATTTGTCATTTTGCTCTTTTATGGATTATGCTTTTTCAATATCATACTAAGAAATCTTTGTCTATGCCAAGCTCACAAAGGTTTTCTTTTATGTATTATTCTAAAAGTTTTAAGTTTTAAAAATTTAGATCTGTGATCCATTATGAGTAATTTTACATATGGCTTAAGGCATGGATCAACTTTCTTTTTCTTTTGTTTATTTGCATATTGATTTTCAATTGTTGCAGCATCAGTTGTTGAAAAGACTCTCCTTTTCCCACCCAATTGTCTTCTTTCCTTTGTAAAAAAAAAAAATCAATTGTCCATCTATGTCTCTTTTTGGAATGCCTATTTAATTCCATTGATCTGTTTGTCTCTGATCCACTACTATTCTTCCTTGATTACTAACTGTATAAGTCATTTTTCAATCAGGTAGAGTTAGCCCTAGAAACAACACAAGTTGTTTTGATTATTCTGAATCCTTTGCATTTCTGCTTGAATTAGTTTTCAAATTTCTACAAAAATCCTGCTGGGATTTTGTTTGGGATGTGTTGGATCTATGTATCAATTTTGAGAGAATTGACATCTTAACGCAATTGCATCCTCTGACCTATGAACAAGTTATGTCTCTCTGTTTACATATATCTTCTTTAATTTCTCTTAGCAGTGTTTTGTTGTTTTCGCTTCACAAGTCTTGTGCAGGTTTTGTCAGATTTACTTCTAAATATTTCGTGTTTTTATCTGTTTTTAAATGGTATTTTCCCCCTAAATTTGAATTTTTTGATAATTCATTGCTAGTGTGTAGAAATACAATTAATTTTTATGGATTGTATATCAACGTTGGATCTTACAACCTTGTAAACTCATTTATTTCTGGTAGCTTCTTTGTAGATTCCATTGGATTATCTATATAGGTGATCATATACTATAATTTACTAAGGCAGTTTTAGTTCTTCCTTCCCAATCTGAATGCCTGTTATTATTTTAAATTCCCTTTCCCCCAACACACACACACACAACTACTGTGGCAGGAACCTCCAGAATTATGTTGTATGTAAATTGTGAGACCAGAAATCTTTATGTTGTTCCTGATCTTAGGTGGAAAACATTAATTTTTTCACCATTAATAAGATGTTAAATGGAGCGTTTTTGGTAATATTAGGGTAGGATGTTCCCTTCTATTCCTAGTGTGTTAAGAATTTTTATCATGAATGGATAAGGGATTTTGTCAAATGATTTTTCTGCATCCATTGAATTGTTTTCTTTTTTAGTCTGCTAATATGGTGAATTTTGTTAATTACTGTTTGAATGTTAAGCCAACATTGCATTTTGGGATAAATCTCACTTGATCATTATATATTCTTAGATTCTATGGGCCAATATTTTGGTAATTTGTATCTTCTCTCTTTTTTTCCTCAGTCAGTCTGGCTAGAAGTTTATTTTTTTCTGATTATTTCAAATAATCAGTTTTTTTATTTCATTGAATTCTTCTATTTTCTGTTTCTCTGATTTCTACTATATTATTTATTCTTTCATTTCTTTTACTTTAGTTTTAATTTTCTTTTTTGTTTTTAAAGAAGTTATTACATTTTTTAACTAAAGATTACTCATATGATAGATATCTGTGATCATATTCAGGTTTTTTTCTTTGTTTAGTTTTATATTTTGTAGGTTAAGAAGAAAATTAGAGAAGCTTAAGGGAAAGTTACTCATTTCTCCTCTGGAGCAGAGTAGAAGACTTTAATGCATGCTTAAGCTAAGTGTTTTCCCTTCCATCCCTTTCCAATGCCAACCTGAAAGCCGCTGTTAATGAAATGCATTGTCTGATTTTAAAAGTATACATGCTCTAAATTTCAAGTTTACTTGCTTTAAGAGCATTGGTCTAAATTAATATTTATTATTTTTGTTATAAAATATAATAGTTTTAATTGATGTTAAATTTACATTCTTATTATTCTTTTAAGATATTTTTAACTGCTCAAAATTTTTCCTGGTATTCTAACTACCTGAACTACTTCTACTTCTTGAACAGCATCATATTCATTTAATAAATATATTGTGATAACCTATTAAAAACTGATACAGCATTTTTGATACACATTATTTGTGGTCATTAAATTATCTCAAATATTTTTTCTTATAGTTTTCATTAGTCAATCATTTTTATTCCTAATATTAGTTATTGGCAGGTATATATATTATGTTTTACAATTTTGAATGGGGGAGCCTGTTAATTGGAGAGAATAATAATTTTTCCAACTTCTCAATGATATGTTATACTTTTTAAAGTGTGTTTCTGAGGCAAACATAACAGGCTTGATATGAATAAAAAATAGTATTGGTATTTTTCATATGTTCAGAAAATGTTGACAGTGCAAGAAAGGTGGGGTGGTCAATTCCGAAGCAAGGGAAATAGGAAGGAGCTATTTGATTCTGCTTAGTCAGTCAGATTTTCAAAAGTTGAAGATAAAAGTTGTAGAGCAGTGAGGACATATAGGACATAAGGCTAATGTGTCCTACCCCCAAGTAGAATGACTCAGTACTATAACAGTACCCAAAATTTCTGCATTTACATAAAGATTTTTCAGATGCTACATGTAGTTCTTGATATCTTTTTTTTTAAAGAAAACCTAACCATAAATTACCTACTTATATTTTCTATTTTATTATCTTAGTCAATGATAAAAACAAAAAAGACAAAAAAAAGACAAAAAAGAAGTTATCAAAATCAACATTTATCTTAAGGGATAGACAGTGTTTATTTTTGGTGATTTGGTTCATTTACCTTACTGATTAAAAAGTATAATTGTCCAACCTCTGTTTTTCCTGATGATATTTATGGTCCTTCAAAAATGCCTTTTTTGAATGTTAATTTAATAATTTGACTATTTAAAACTAAAATGACTGGCTGAGGTTTGTACTTATTTCACTTATACTAGAAATACTATTTTAAAAAGAATGCAATTTTGAACAAATGAAAGTGTTTGGAAGTGGTAAACATTTTATTGGGTTGTCTTATAGTATAAGAACAGCAAATGAATTTCCTTTAAAAATTTAGTAATTTTGCAAGAATAAAAAGGTTTACAAGTTTTGACTAAGAATTTCCCTTTTTATTGGAATATAATGAATCCCTCTTGCAATAGATCTTCTAATACAGTATTTATCAATCCATGTTTCCTAGGGGTTAATACTAAGATAAGTCATTGTGTACCATCTTTTAATTTTCAATATTTTCTCTGGAAGAGTCAAATCAATAATTTTTGAAATATAAATAATGAACCTTGACAGTATTTCTCAAAAGTAGGAAATTTTAATGGTAAGTTTCTCTGTAGCTTCTGCACCAAATGCTGCTGCCTTAATGCATAGCAAATCTGAGCTAACTTTCCTTTTCTGTACTACCAGCGTTTATAGAGGAGCAAACCAAACTACTCCACTTTTTGGTTGAAATGGGACTTGATTGGTAGGACAAGAGTAGAGCTGATTCTAATCTTTGGAGCACTGTCTTTATGTCTTTAGAGCATTAGAGAAATAAAGAAAAGAGAAATTCCCTCCTCTTTGCCCTCCTCCTCTTCCTTTTTTTCCCCCCACGCCAGTGGCTGATAGAAAAAACAAATATCGACTATGTTGGCTTAACAGTCTATTTGCTATTAATTAGTATCTGTAATAGAAAAACATTATATTGACAAAAAATTCATTTAGGTACATATTATATTAAAAAATATTTTTATCATCTTTGTTGTTTTGCTTTTATTATTTGTATTAAAATAACTTTATCTTAATCGTATTTCTTAAAACTCCAGCATGTGCTGTATATGGTACAGATTAATAAAGAAGATGCTATGTGATATTATAATTTTTGCTGATCCTCTTTTTTAAAAAGTTTAGATTAGAAGGCCCCTCTTTGCCTCAATGTAATGGTTAATTTCATTTCTGCATATTATTCTGGAACATCAGTTAAAGCAAAATGTTACTTTCTCTTAGCTTTTTGCTGCAAAAGTATCCAATCTGTGCAAATCTAAGGTACTGTAGTCACTCAAAAGAAGCTCTTTACTATGCAGCTATTCTGTCAATTTACATATCTTGCCAGTGGTTGGACAAAAGAAAGATCAATTAAATCTCCATTTGTATCAAAGTTCTATTGTGAGGTAATCATAATGTCCTATGGTGAAACAGTATGTAGTTTAGTTTTATGTAGGGGACAAGATATTTTATTCCACAATTAGATCCAAGTCCCCAAATTCAGATGTTCTGGGGGAGAGCAGCAATTTAATTTTCCTTTCAAATAATATGGGGATGATACACTGGGGATGACATACTTAGAAAACTTAGAGAAGTTACAAAACTTAATGGTTTGCTTAGCAAGTAGTTGTCCCTAGTTTGGTATTCCAACTTGATATTACCCTAGGTGTAATTGGGTGCTAATGGTCAAATCAAGTTAAGGTAAGTCACTTGGTGTCTCAAGTGGCAATTCTTAGTTTTTTCAATCTAGAGGAGACTGGTCTCTAGTTCTCCATTCTAACTACCTATTTAAACACTGTCTTCTGTTCTGGGAATATTTCCAAACTCAAATTTGTTCTTGATTTGTTGTATCCTATATTATAATATTTTTTTTATTTTTAAAATGAGTTTTCCTCCTTTACTAAAGGTATTGACAACTTACACTAATTTTGTGCTTATTATAAGCTAGGTAGTAAGTAGCATGCTGAAAGCAGATTCTGAAAGGATATGAATATAAGTGATCATCACTATACTACTGGCATTGGGGCTGGTCTTATGGAGATAAAGAAGGAGGAAGGATGCAACAAAAATAGTTGCCACCTACCTGAGACTGTCCATTCACGAATAGTAGTACAAGTCTATTTCCAATCTGTGTCATTGGATATCTCTATATAAATAAGTGTTTTCTAGATATAGAGAACAAAGTAGTGGTTACCAGTGGGGACAAGTAAGTGGTGAGCAATATAAGGGTAGGGGAAAACAGGGTTATTATGGGATTATATGAAATGTGTGAAACTTAAAAATTGTGAAGCACTATGGAGTTTAATGAATTTTTCATTCAATAGAGAAAGAAGTTTTTTCCGTTTTGACAGACATTGTCTTTAACCCCATCCAACCATCTCATGAAGGCACGAAGTTGTCAAAAGGAAAATCAGCCCAAACCATCTCCACTAATGAAAATATTTCCAAGTATATATATATATATATATATATATATATATATAAAAATATATATATATATATATATATAAGTCATAACATCAACTCTGTATACAAAAGGGAGCACTTTAAAAAAAAACTTAAAATATGGTGTAGATCATTACTGTTATATTAAAGTCTTATTATGTATCCTCAGCTGATAATTTGTCCCAAATAGAGCTCCATTTTGTAACCTAATATTATGGAGCAATGGGTGAAATACCTTTGTAAAAATTCTGTACTACTATCTCCATAATCTCTACTTCACTGAGTATCATCCAAGTGCAAAAATGAAAAATTATAACCTGCCAAGCATCAGTGGCAGAGTGAAATGAAAAAATTGTGAGCTAATAACAGTGATGCCTCAAAAAAATTTCCTGGCCAATTTAACATTGCTTCATCCAAGGTCATTTCTCAGAGCTGATTATTATTAGTAATTTGCAGATGAGACTATGCTACCTCGGTCATCGTTAGTGAAGATCAAGAAAATGCCAGAGAAGTTTAAGACAAGGTTATCTATCTTTCTCAAATAAGATGCCAATAACAATTCCACTTTATTTTCTTAATACCTGGCAGAAAATAATTTTTAAAGAAAGGAAAATGAAAGCCTGTCTTATCTTCTACTAGACATATAATGTTGCAACATAAAACACCAGAGGTAAGGATAACAGAGGGACAATGTTTACTAGGTCCTTAAGTAGCATTCATTTGGGAAAGAAATCCTTGGGATATTTTCCTAGAATTTTAGTCTGATGCTTAAAAAAAAATTGTTGATTGAATTTTATATAGACATTGATTCTCATGACCACCTATAGTTCATTTTTAAACTTCTAGAAAATTTCCAAATTTACTTTCTCTTGCCCAGTTTGAAATTATATTATAAATAGTTCTTTAAAATAATTTTATTTGTATACATAACTAATTCAAATATAGACAAATACAAAAAAGAAAATGAAGCTTTTCCATAATTTTACCAATCACAGGTAACTTTTCTTGGTCTTTTAGTGTATACTTTTCAGATCTGTGTGTGCATCAGTGTGTGTGCATCTGTGTATATGTGGGTAGAGAAGATAGATAGATGAGTAGAGGACAGATTTTAAAAAATGAGCTCACAGAAGATATACTCACATTTTATCTAGCAACTTGCCATGGACATCTTTCTTGCTTTTTAATTTTTTTTACTAGTTAAGTTCTTAATTTTGAAATTAGAAATAGTGCGTTATTTTTATTTTTTAATTGGGGTATAGTTGTTTTACAATGTTGTGTTACTTTCCACTGTACAGCAAACTGGATTTCCATGTGCTATACAGCAGGTTCTTATTATTTATTTTATACATATTAGTATATATATGTCAATCCCAATCTCCCAATTCATCCCACCCCCAACCCGCTTTCCCCTCTTGGTGTCCATACGTTTGTTCTCTACATCTGTGTCTCTATCTCTGCCTTGCAAACTGGTTCATCTGTACCATTTTTCTAGATTCCACATATATGCACTAATATATTATATTTGTTTTTCTCTTTCTGACATACTTTACTCTGTATGACAGTCTCTGTGTGCATCCACATCTCTAAAAATGACCCAATTTCATTCCTTTTTATGGGTGAGTATATTCCATTGTATATATGTACCACATCTTCTTTATCCATTTGTCTGCCGATAGACATTTAGGTTGCTTCCATAACCTAGCTATTGTACCTAGTGCTGCAATGAATATTGGGGTGCATGTGCCTTTTTGAATTATGGTTTTCTCTGGGTATATGACCAGTAGTGGGACTGCTGCATCATATGGTAGTTCTATTTTCAGTTTTTTAAGGAACCTCCATACTGTTCTCCACAGTGGCTGTGTCAATTTATATTCCTACCAACAGTGCAAGAGGGTTTCCTTTTCTCCACAACCTCTCCAGTATTTGTTGTTTGTAGATTTTCTGATGATGGCCATTCTAACTGGTGGGAGGTGATATGATACCTCATTGTAGCTTTGATTTGCATTTCTCTAATAATTAGTGTGATGTTGAGCAGCTTTTCATGTGCCTCTTGGCCATCTGTATGTCTTCTTTGGAGAAATATCTATTTACATCTTCTGCCCATTTTTGGATTTGGTTGTTTGTTTTTTTGATATTGAGCTGCATGAGCTGTTTATATATTTTGGAGATTAATCCTTTCTCCATTGATTCATTTACAAATATTTTCTCCCATTGTGAGGGTGGTCTTTTCATCTTATTTGTAGTTTCTTTTGCTGTGCAAAAACTTTTAAGTTTCATTAGGTCCCATTTGTTTATTTTTGTTTTTATTTCCATTATTGTAGGAGGTGGGTCAAAAAAGATCTAGCTGTGATTTATGTCAAAGAGTGTTCTTCCTATGTTTATGTTTACCTCTAAGAGTTTTATAGTGTCTGGTCTTAACATTTAGGTCTTTAATCCACTTTGAGTTTATTTTTGTGTATGGTGTTAGGGAGTTTTCTAATTTCATTCTTTTACATGTGGCTGTCCAGTTTTCCCAGCACCACTTATTGAAGAGACTGTCTTTCTCCATTGTATATCCTTGCCTCCTTTGTCATAAATTATTTCACCATAGGAGTGTGGGTTTATCTCTGGGCTTTCTATCCTGTTCCATTGATCTATATTGCTGCTTTTGTGCCAGTACCATATTGTCTTGATTACTGTAGCTTTGTAGTATAGTCTGAAGTCAGGGAGTCTGATTCCTCCAGCTCAGTTTCTTTTTCTCAAGATTGCTTTGGCCACTTGGGGTCTTTTGTGTCTCTTCACAAATTTTAAGAGTTTTTGTTCTGGTTTTATAAAAAATGCCATTGGTAATTTGATAGGGATTGCAATGAATCTGTAGATTGCTTTGGGTACTATAATCAATTTTACAATATTGATTCTTCTAATCCAAGAACATGGTATATCTCTCCATCTGTTTGTGTCATCTATGATTGCTTTCATCAGTGTCTTATAGTTTTTGGAGTAAAGGTCTTTTACCTCCTTAGGTAGGTTTATTCCTAGGTATTCTATTCTTTTTGTTGCATTGGTGAATGGGACTGTCTCCTTAATTTCTCTTTCTGATCTTAGGTTGTTAGTGTGTAGGAATGCAAGAGATTTCTGTGCATTCATTTCATATCCTGCAACTTTACCAAATTCATTGACTAGTCCTAGTATTTTTCTGGTGGCATCTTCAGGATTCTCTATGTATAGTATCATGTCATCTGCAAACAGTGACAGTTTTACTTCTTTTCCAATTTGTATTCCTTTTATTTCTTTTTCTTCTCTGACTGCTGTGGCTAGGACTTCCAAAACTATGTGGAATAATACTGACTAGAGTGGACATCCTTGTCTTGTTCCTGATCTTAGAGGAAATGCTTTCAGTTTTTCACTATTGAGAATGATGTTTGTTGTGGGTTTGTCATATATGCCCTTTGTTCCCCCAATGCCCATTTTCTGGAGAGTTTTCTTTTTTATCATAAATGGGTGTTGAATTTTGTCAAAGCTTTTTCTGCATCTAGTGAGATGATCGTATGGTTTTTATTCTTCAATTTGTTAATATGGTTTATCACATTGACTGACTTGTGTATATTGAAGAATCCTTCCATCCCTGGGATAAATCCCACTTGATCATGATGTATGATCCTTTTAATGTGTTGTTCGATTCTGTTTGCTAGTATTTTGTTGAGGATTTTGCATCTATATTTACCAGTGATATTGGTCGGCAATTTTCTTTTTTTGTAGTATCTTTGTCTGGTTTTGGTATCAGGGTGATGGTGGCCTTGTAGAATGAGTTTGGGAGTGTTCCCTCCTCTGCAATAATTTGGAAGAGCTTGAGGATGGGTATTAGCTCCTCTCTAAATGTTTAATAGAATTCACCTGTGCAGCCACCTGGTCTTGGACTTTTGTTTGTTGAAAGATTTTTAATCACAGTTTCAATTTCATTACTTGTGATTGGTCTGTTCATATTTTGTATTTCTTCCTGGTTCAATCTTGGAAGATTATACCTTTCTAAGAATTTGTCCTTTACTTCCAGGTTGTCCATTTCATTGGCATAGAGTTGCTTGTAGTAATCTCTTATGATGCTTTGTATTTCTGTGGTGTCCATTGTAACTTCTCCTTTTTCATTTCTAATTTTATTGGTTTGAGTCCTATCCCTCTTTTTCTTCATGAGTCTGGCTAAAGGTTTATCAATTTTGTTTATCTTCTCAAAGAACCAGCTTTTAGTTTTATTGATCTTTGCTGATGTTTTCTTTGTTTCTATTGCATTTATTTTTCATCTGATTTTTATGATTTCTTTCCTTCTACTTACTTTGGATTTGTTTGTTCTTCTTCCTCTAGTTCCTTTAGGTTTAAGGTTAGATTGTTTATTGGAGATTTTTCTTGTTTCTTCAGGTAGGACTGTATTGCTATAAACTTCCCTCTTAGAATTGCTTTTGCTGCATCCCATAGGTACTGGATTGTTGTCTTTTCAATGTCATTTGACTCTAGGTATTTTTTTATTTCCTCTTTGATTTCTTCAGTGACCTATTGGTTATTTAGTAGTGTGTTGTTTAGCCTCCATGTGTTTGTATTTTTTACTTTTTTTCCCCTGTCATTTATTTCTAGTCTCATAGCACTGTGGCAAGAAAAGATGCTTGATATGATTGCAATTTTCTTAAATTTACTGAGGCTTAATTTGTGACCCAAGATGTGATCAATCCTGGAGAATGTTCCATGTGCATTTAAGAAGAAAGTGTAATCTGCTATTTTTGGATGGAATGTCCTATAAATATCAATTGAATCTATCTGGTCTATTGTGTCATTTAAAGCTTGTGTTTCCTTATTCATTTTCTGTTTGGATGATCTGTCCATTGGTGTAAGTGAGGTGTTAACTTCCCCACTATTATTGTGTTACTGTCAATTTCCTTTTTTATAGCTGTTAGCATTTGCCTTATGTATTGAGGTGCTCCTATGTTGGGTACATATATATTTATAATTGTTATATCTTCTTCTTTGATTGATCCCTTGATCATTATGTAGTGTCCTTCGTTGTCTCTTATAACATTCTTTATTTTAAAGTCTATTTTATCAGATATGAGTATTGCTACTCCAGCTTTCTTTTGATTTCTATTTGCATGGAATATCTTTTTCCATCCCCTCACTTTCAGTCTGTATGTGTCCCTAGGTCTGAAGTGGGTCTCTTATAGACATCATATATATGGGTCTCGTTTTTGTATCCATTCAGTCAGTCTGTGTCTTTTGGTTGGAGCACTTAATCCATTCGCATTTATGGTAATTATTGATATGTATGTTCATATTACCATTTTCTTAATTGTTTTGGGTTTGTTTTTGTAGGTCCTTTTCTTCTCTTGTGTTTCCTGCTTGGATAAGTTCCTTGGGCATTTGTTGTAGAGCTGGTTTTGGTGGTGCTGAATTTTCTTATCTTTTGCTTGTGTGTAAAGCTTTTGATTTCTCCCTTGAATCTGAATGAGATCCTTGCTGTGTAGAATATTCTTGTTTGTAGCTTCTTCCCCTTTATCACTTTAAATATATTGTGCCACTCCCTTCTGGCTTGCAGAGTTTCTACTGAGAAATCAGCTGTTAACCTTATGGGAGTTCCCTTGTATGTTATTTGCCATTTTTCCCTTGTTGCTTTTAATAATTTTTCTTTGTCTTTAATTTTTGTCAGTTTGATTATTATGTATCTTGGCGTGTTTCTCATTAGGTTTTTCATGCCTGGGTCTCTCTGTGCTTCCTGGACTTGGGTGGCTGTTTCCTTTCCCATATTAGGGAAATTTTCGACTGTAATGTGTTCAAATATTTTCTTGGGTTCTTTCTCTCTCTCTTCTCCTTCTGGGACCCCTATAATGAGAATGTTGTTGTGTTTAATGTTGTCCCAGAGGTCTCTTAGGCTGTCTTCATTTTTTTCATTCTTTTTTCTTTATTATGTTCCATGGCAGTGAATTCCACCATTCTGTCTTCCAGGTCACTTACCCACTCCTCTGCCTCAGTTATTCTGCTATGTATTCCTTCTAGTATATTGTTCATTTCAGTTATTTGTTCATATCTGTTTGTTTGTTCTTTAATTCTTGTAGGTCTTTGTTAAACATTTCTTGCATCTTCTAGATCCTTGCCTCCATTCTTTTTCTGAGTTGCTGAATCATCTTATCATTATTCTGAATTCTTTTTCTGGGATGTTGCCTATCTCCACCTCATTTAGTTGTTTTTCTGGTGTTTTATCTTGTTCCTTCATCTGGGATATAGTCCTCTGCCATTTCGTTTCATCTATCTTTCTGTGGTTGTGGTTTTTATTCTGCAGGCTGCAGGATTGTGGTTCTTTTTGCTTCTGCTGTCTGCCCTCTGGTGGATGAGTGGACATCTTTCTATGTCAATAATTATTGGTTTACATTTTCATTTTTAATGGCTTCATATTGTTGTTGGTAACATCTGGTATTTCTGAACATTGAGAATTACAGTTTTTCACCATTTAAATAATTCTGAAATAAAGACAACTTTCTACATTCATCAGATTATGTTATAAAATAAAATTTAAAACTAAAACTGATGGAAATTTAAACATTTGATACTTACTACAAAATGCTGTCTAGAAAGATGTAAGTATATACTTCTAGCACCACATTCTTACAAGGTTCTTCTTTAATTAGATAGTGAACTTTGATATCTCAGCATTGTTTTTTTTGTGTGTTTTTTTAATTAGTGATTTAGAATATACAGTTGACCCTTGAACAACATGGGTTTGAACTGTCCAGGTCCACTTATACATGGATTTTTTTCAGTAAATATGTGCTTTAGTACTTCACCATCTGTGGTTGGTTGAACTGCAGATGTGGAGTTGTAGCTATGGAAGACTGTAAAGTTATATGTGAATTTTCGACTATAGGTAGAGTTGGCACCCCTAACACCTGTGTCTTGCAATGGTCAACTGTCTTTTCAAATTCTTAGTAGCTATTGCACTCTTTTTTGAATTTCTTTTTTATGTCATGCCCATTTTTTTGTTGTCTAGTCCTCTTATTGTTATTTAATAATAATTCTTTATATTTTTTGTCTTCACATATGTTTTATTCTTTTCCATTTTGTGAATTTTAATTTATTTATATTTTCCCCAATATTTAAAAAAATTTTTTTAATGGTTTGGCTGTGAAGCCATATTTACAAAAGCTTACCCTACACAAAGTTTTATGATTAATTATTTTAATTTTTTTTTCTGTGACCTTTTTATGTTTTTTTTTTTTTTTTTTTTTTTTTTATGCGTTACGCGGACCTCTCACTGTTGTGGCCTCTCCCGTTGCGGAGGACAGGCTCCGGACGCGCAGGCTCAGCGGCCATGGCTCACGGGCCCAGCCGCTCCGCGGCATGTGGGATCTTCCCAGACCGGGGCACGAACCCGTGTCCCCTGCATCGGCAGGCGGACTCTCAACCACTGCGCCACCAGGGAAGCCCCCTTTTTATGTTTAATGTTTAATCCATAAGCAGTTTATTCTCAGGTATGATTTGAGAAAAAAGTCTAACTTATTTTATTTCCAAATGGCTTGGCTGTTAACAAAGTATCGCTTAATGAGTAGCCCAACCTTCCTCACTAATTTGACATGTCTCAGTTATCATAATAGTTTTCAAACTATGTTCTGAGGTATTTTAGACATTCTGTGGTGTGCTCTCGAGATATCCTTGAAGAGCTGGAAACTTGGTAATTGGGATTTTCTTCTTACCATCCTTATATCTCCATTGAAATATCTGTGATTTTTTTCTAATTCATTTTTTACATATTTTAAAATAGTTTCATTTTTTAGAGGCATAATTGACATATTAGTTTCAGATGGACAACATAACAATTCGATATTGGTATATATTACAAAATGATTACCACAATAAGTCTAGTTAGCATCCATCAGCATACATAGTTACAAATATGCAGTTTCTTCTTAATTTCTAAAAATCAGTTTTACTGAAGTACACTAAATACAGATATTGTATAACATACACATCAATAAAGTTGTATAACCAGTACTACATTCAAGTTAGAGAACATTTCCATTACTACAATAAACCTCCATTGTGCCTTTGTAGTTGATCTTCTTACTCTACTGTTGGCCTCTGGAAACTGTTGATCTGCTTTATACATTATAGTTTAGGTTTTTCTACAAGTTCATATAAATGAAATAACAGCAGGTAGTCTTTTATGTCTGGCTTTTTTTTTTCACTTAGCATAATGCTTGTGAGATTATCCATGTTGTTCATGTTCAAATAGTTTGTTCCTTTATACAGCAGAGTAGTATTCAGTTATCTGGATATAACACAATTTGTTTATCCAGTCACATGTGGATATCTAGGCATCATGAATATGGCTGAGGTTTTGCCTATCATGAATATAGTTATTGTGAACATTCTTATATGGGTCCATATGTGGATATATGTTTTTAGTTCTTTAGGCTAAATACCTAAGAGTGGGATTACTGGGTTGAATGGTAAGTGCACATATAATTTTATAAGAAACTTCATAAGCAATTGCCAAGTGGTTTTCTTAAATATCTGTATTATTTTGCATTCCCACCAGCAATGTATGAGAATTCAAGTTGTTTTACACGTTTGCCAACACTTAGTATGGACAGTCTCTTTAATTTTAGCCATTCTAGTGTGTAAGTAGTGGTATCTTATTGTGGTTTTTACTGAATTTTCTTAATGGCTAATGTCCTTTGCATTTCAATATAAATTATAGAAGCAGTTTCCCAACTTCTACAAAAAAACCTGCTGATATTTTAATATTGATTTTGTTGAATAAATTTGGAGGCAACAGTTTGGGGACAATGACATTGTAACAGTATTGATGAACATGGTATGTAATTTTATTTATTTAAATATTCTTTAACTTGTTTCAGCAAAGTTTGATAATTGACAGGGTATGTGTTTTACAAAATTAAAAAATTATCCCTAAGTATTTCATATTTTGATGTTATGAAGTGGCAGTCTTAAAATTTTTAATTTTTGTTGCTAGTATATAAAATACAATTGATTTATATATATTGATTTTATCCTGTGTACTTGGTAAACTCATTTATTAGTTCTCATGGCTTTATGTGGTTTCCTCAGGATTTTCTGTATGAACATTTTTTCTGAAAAAAAGTTTTCCTTTCTTTCCAAACTATAAATCATTTATTGCTTGTTTTTGCCTTATTTTACTAGTGTAGATGTCCAGTACGATATTGAATATATATGTGATGAAAGCAGATATCCTTTTTTGTTCCTGATACTAGAGGGAAAGTATTCAGTGTTTTCAGTATTTCACTATATAAGAATGATGTTAGCTGTAGGTTTTTCAGAGATGCTGTGTTAGTCTGCTTGGGCTGCTATAACAGAATACCACGGACTGGGTGGCTTAAACAACAGAAATGTATTTTCTCATAGTTCCTTAGGCTAGGAGTCCAAAATTAGGGTACTGTCAGGGTTGGTGTCTGGTGAGGGCTCTCTTCCTGACTTACAGATGACTGCCTTCTTATTGTGTCCTCAGATGGCTTCTTCTCTGTGAGAGAGGAGAGGGAGACAGAGACAGAGACAGAGGGAGGGAGGGAGGGAGAGAGAGACAGAGAGAGGGAAGGAGGGAGGGAGAACTTTCTGGTGTCTCTTCCTTTTTTATAAAGAAACTAGTCCTGTTGGGTTAGGGTTTCATTCCTATGACTTAATTTAATCTGAATCATCTCCTTAAAGGCTCTATCTCCAATATAGTCATATGAGGAGTTAGGGCTTCAACTCCAGATGAATTTTGGGGGGACAAAATTCAGACCATAACAGATATTCTATATCAGATTGAGAAGTTTCTTTATATTTCCAGGTAGCTTAAATATTTATTTTAAATTGCCGTTAAATTTTGTGGAATGTTTTTTGGCATCTGTTGAGATGATCATATGTTTTTTTCTTTTCTTTTTATAATATATTAATATGGGGAAACATAATTCATTTTTGGAATGTTAAACCCATCTTTCATTTACTTGCATGTTTTATATGGCTTTCATGTATAGCACTTTAAGTATTTGTTTATTATATGCATATAAGTATAATTTATATATTTTATATATTGGGGAATACAATTTTTTAAAAGTTTGTTAGGGATTTATTTTCATGTTTAAGAAGTTATAAGAGATATTGATCTGTAATTTTCCTTTCTTGCAATGTCTTTGCTTGGTTTTGGATCAAGATGATGTTTACCTTATGCAAGTTGGGAAATTTTCCCTCATCTTCTATTTTATGAAAGAATTTGTATAGAATCAATATTATTTTTTACTTAAATGTTTGATAGAATTCCCAGAGATGATGTCTTGGCTTGAAAATTTCTTTTGGAAAGGTTTTAAACTTGAGTTTAATTTCTATTTTTGTTAAGGGCTATTTGGGCTATTTATTCCATGTTGAGTCACATATTTCAAGGAATTTTTTGTTTCATCTAAGTTACTGAATTTATTGGCATAAGTTATTCCTCATATTCCTTCCTTATGCTTTTACTTTGTGTAAAGTCTGAGTAATGTCCTTTCTGTCATTCCTGATATTGGTATTTTGTGTCATTTCCCATTTTCCTTGATCAATCTGTCTGGAGGTTTATCAGTTTTTTTCTTTTAAAAAAACAGCTTTTGGTTTCATTGATTTTTCTCTATATTTTGTGCATCTTCTATTTTATAGGTGTGTACTTTTACCTTTATTTTTTTTAAATCAAGGGACAGAATTATTTTATTTATTTATTTATTTTTGGCTGAGTTGAGTCTTAGTTGCGGCACATGGGATCTTCACTGTGGCACCTGGGATCTTTCATTGCAGCGCACAGGCTCTTTGTTGAGGCACAAGGGTTTCTCTTTAGTTCTTGCATGTGGGCTTTCTCTCTCTAGTTGTGGTGCACAGGCTTCAGAGGGCATGGGATCTGTAGTTTGTGGTGCGTGGGCTCTCTAGTTGAGGCACGCAGGCTCAGTAATTTTAGTGCACAGGCTTATTTGCCCCATAGCATGTGGAATCTTAGTTTCTTGACCAGGGATTAAACCTGTGTCCCCAGCATTGGAAGGTGGATTCTTTACCACTGGACCACCAGGGAAGTCCTCTTTTATCTTTATACACCTTCTTTCCGTTAATTTTGGTTTACGGTCCTCTTTTTTTAAATCTTTTTAGTTCTTTAAGGTGGAAGCTTAAGGAAGATGATGTAAGAGTTTCCTTCTTTTCTAATACAAACATTTAATGCTATAATTTTCTTTTTAAGCACTGTTTTAGTTGCATTCACATATTGTGATATAGGGTGTTTTCATTTCCTTCAATTACAATATTGGGTTGGCCAACAAGTTCATTTTTTTTTTCCATAAGATTGCTCTAGTAGCAGTGCTTAGTTGTCTTTAACTTCATTGGAACAATTACGTTAGATTGTTTTGTGACAGCTGTCATATCAGCATGCATTAAAAAAAATCGAAATTGGTGTAGCCATTTTAATATTGAAGATGGAAGAAAAATGCAACATTTGTGGCATATTATGCTTTATTATTTCAAGAAAGGTAAAAATGCAACTGAAATGCAAAAAAAGATTTGTGCAGTGTATTGAGAAGGTGCTGTGACTGATGGAACATGTCAAAAGTGGTTTGCAAAGCTTTGTGCTGGAGATTTCTTGCTGGATAATGCTCCACAGTCGGGTAGACCAGTTGAAGTTGATAGTGATCAAATTGAGACATTAATTGAGAACAATCAATGTTATACCATGCGGGAGATAGCCGACGTACTCAAAATATCCATATCATGTGTTAAAAATCATTTGCACCAACTCGGTTGTTTCTTGCTTTGATATTTGGGTTCCATATAAGTTAAGTGAAAAAAACCTTCTTGACCATATTTGTGCATGTGATTCTCTACTTAAATGTAATAAAAAACATTCAATTTTTAAAACAAATTGTGACAGGTGATGAAAAATGGATACTGTACAATATGTGGAATGGAAGAGATTGTGGGATAAGGGAAATGAACCACCAACAACCACACCAAAGCCAGTCTTCCTCCAAAGAAGGTAATGTTGTGTATATGGTGGGATTGGAAGGGAGTCCTCTACTATGAGCTCCTTCCAGAAAACCAAACGATTAATTCCAGCAAGTATTTCTCCCAATTAGATCAACTGAAAGTAGCACTCAACAAAAAGTGTCTGAAATTAGTCAACCGAAAACGTATAATCTTCCATCAGGATAATGTAAGACTGCATGTTTCTTTGATGACCAGACAAAAACTATTACAGCTTGGCTGGGAAGTTCTGATTCATCCACCATATTCACCAGATGTTGCACCTTCAGATTCCATTTATTTTGATCTTTACAAAATTCTCTTAATGGAAAACATTTCAATTCCCTGAGAGACTGTAAAAGGTGCCTGGAACAGTTCTTTGCTCAAAAAGATAAAATGTTTTGGGAGGATGGAATTATGAAGTTGCCTGAAAAATAACAGAAGGTAGTGGAACAAAATGGTGAATGCGTTGTCCAATAAAGTTCTTGGTGAAAATGAAAAATGTGTCTTTTATTTTTACTTAAAAACCAAAGGAACTTTTTGGTTAACCCAATATTTCTTAATCCATCATGATTTTTTTTCCTTTGACCCATGTGTTATTTAGAAAAATGTTGGTTTCTAATATGTGGGATTTTCCATATATATATGTGTTACTGATTTCTTGTTTAATTCCATTGTGTTGAGAAAACATACTATGTATGATTCAGTCTTTTAAATTTGTTGAGATTTGTTTTATGACCCAGAATATTGTCCATCTTGGTGATTGTTCCACATGAACTTGAAAAAAATGTGGAATGTTCTCCAAATGTTAATTGGGTTAAGTCAATTGATTGTATAATTCAAGTCTTCTACATACTTATTGACATTTTTCTGTACTTGTTCTATCAATTACTGAGAAAGGTATTTTGAAATCTCTCACTGTGAATGTGTATTTTTCTAGTTCTTTTTAAATTCTATCAGTTTTTATTTCATGTTTTTAAATGCATAAACCTTTAGGAGTGTTATGTTGATGAACTGACCCCTTTATCATTATATAAATATCCTTTTTATCCTGATATTATACATTGCTCTCAGATCTGCTTTTCTGATGTTAATGTAGCCATTTCAGCTTTCTTTTTTATTAGTGTTTTCATGTCATTTCTTTTCCTATCTTTTAATCTATATGCCTTCATATTTAAAGTAATTTTGTTAGATAGTATATAGTGTTTTATTTAGTCTCTACTGTTTCATTAGATTGTTCAGTCCATTTATATTCTATATTCTTATTCCTGTGTTTGGGTTTAAGTCAACTGTCTTGATATTTGTTTTCTTTTCCCTATATTTGTTTTTTGTTACTTTCCCCCTTTTTCTCTTTTAGATAAAGTGAATATATTTTATGATTCCATTTTGTCTTCACTATTTTTCCCACTTGTGCCTTTTGTTTTATTTGTTTAGTGGTTACTCCAAAGTCTACAACATGATTTTAACTTATCAGTTCACCATCAGATAATATTATGCCACTTCATGTAAACATGTAAGAATCTTTTAACAACATACCTCCATTTTCTCCTCCCTTCCTTGTTTTCTTGCTTTTATTATTTTACCTCTCCATATGTTATAAACTTTACAATAATGCACTATTATTTTTGCCTTAAACAGTTATCTTTTAAAATGAGAAACATTGTATACCCTATAGTTACCATGTATTTACCATTTTCATAACTCTTCATCTTCTGTGCAAATTCCCATTTATATCACTTTATCTCTACCTCAGAAATGTCCTTTCATGTTTCTTATGTGCTGGCAAAGAATCCTTTTTCTTGTTGTTTTATTTCAGTGCTTTAAAGTGTCTACAGTTGTCTTCTGTCTTTCAGTTTTGTATAAGTTGGCTGTAAGTCTCATCTTTGTTCTTTTGTAGAGAATAAGCCTTTCCTTCCTCTGTCTGCTTTCACTAAGGCATGACCCACTGGAGTCTCCTCTGAATGTCCAGGTATTCTTTGATTGTCTTTCCATTCAATGTGGTAGAAATCTTTCTCTCAAATACTGTGAACTCAAGAAATGTTTATTCTACTGTTTTCCAGTGCTTCTTTCTCTGGCCTCAAGTGATTTCTACTCACATAGGGCAGATCAGTAGCCACCTAAGTCCTGGAATGGACTTCATGCAGATATTTAAAGCTTTCTTTATCTGTGCAGTAGTGGTATCCTTGGTATTCTCTCCCATTGATTCAAGCTGCCTTGGTCTTTCCAAACTTTGATCTCTATCTCCCCAACTCAGTGAGACATCCATGGTCTCTTTAGCTTCTTTCTTCCAGGCTCTTGGAAACTGCCTCCAAGCACAAACTGGGGCAATCATAAGGTTCATCTTTATTGTTTCCTTTCTCTCAGAAGACACAGTGTTACTTGTTTTTCAATGTCTGAAAACAGTGTTTTCATATATTTATTCTGGTTTTCTTGTTGTTTAAGGTAAGAATATGTTTTGTTTCTGCTACTTCATCTTTATTGAAGTGGAAGCATACAATTTCTTTGAACAAAGATTACCAGTGTCAGAATATAAGTTTGAATTCCAATGATAGGCTGATATCTTTTGTTTGTTTGTTTGTTTTTGTAGTACACAGGCCTGTCACTGCTGTGGCCTCTCACGTTGCGGAGCATAGGCTCCAGACGCGCAGGCTCAGCGGCCATGGTTCACGGGCCCAGCCGCTCCGTGGCATGTGGGATCTTCCCGGATTGGGGCACGAACCCGTGTCCCCTGCATTGGCAGGCAGACTCTCAACCACTGCACCACCAGGGAAGCCCTAGGCTGATATCTTATATACCTCCATCTGTTTCTAGATTATTCATTCTGTTACAAGTATCTACCTGCTTATTTATTTATTTATTTACTTACTTACTTATGGGTCACCAATGCCACAACAATTTAATTACTTTATTCATTTTTAAAAAACATATTTTTAAATTGTAGTTGGTTTTAAAATTATATAATTGACATGCTTTCAATTTCATGTAAATTTTAATATTCCGTAGGGGATTTGTTTTAATATTGATAAGATCATTTACAGGGGTGGGTAAAAGAAGTGTTTCACATTGTCAATATTGTTTTCTGTAAGCTCTTGTTTTTATTGAATAAAATTCAGTTTATTTATCCTCTTGTCATCTTGTGCTTCCTAAGTTTACACTCTACAGTGTTGACCCAGATGTAAAACTCAGCTCTGTTTATGAAATCCATTCACAAAAAGCATATGAAGTTATATTTTATTAAATATCTGGGTTTGGAGGGACAGCACTGAGATGTAGTAATACAAACAATTTCACATAAAACATGAGATATCCCTGTCTTTAAAAGTCCTTTTGTTACCCCAACATCAGATTTTTATTTTACCACTTTCTTCAGCCCTGTGCCTACCTGAGTCTTGCTGATGTCTTTTCTTTATCTAACTCCTTTACTTCTTAGCTCTGTTCTCTCTACCCACTCACCTTTGAGATTTTGATTATTTCTAGTCCAAAGAAATTTAGCTATCTCTTTACCTGTATTGGAACTTATTCTACTAAACCGTCTGGTCCTACTTTCACCCCAACTGAAACATCATTTTTCTTTTTTTACTAAATTCTGCTGCCTACTGTTAAGATAATGAATTTTTCATCCCACTACATTTATGAAATAATGCTCTATATTTTTGAATTTCTATTTTAATTTTCAAAATTGAAGATGTATATTATTCCAGGAGATTTGATGGCTGTGGAGGCACTCCAGATGCTACTATCTTAATCATAGTCTTGAGCAATATAATGATAATTACCAGTATATAAGTTTCATAAGAGAAAGTCATGTGAATAGCCAGATGAAAAATATCTGCAATATATAATCAACTGTAATATAAAGTTTCCAATTCAAGATATCTAACATGAAATGCATCTATTCATTTATACCCATGGATTTAATTGAGGATTATCTACATTCTTACTTGTTGGACTATTATTAGAATTTATTAGTTACTAAGTACTTATTAAATAATATTTTTAGGGAAATAAAAATGAATTGTACACATGAAGAGATCAAATTATCTATATGTTATTGGTCCTGTTTCAAATTTGATACTCTTTCTTTCATAAAACAGTATGTTTGCTTCCATGTTATTGTTTCTTCAAAATTGTATAAACGTTCTTATATTGGTTTTTGATCATATATATGTTTTATTATCAACTTCTGGAAAAAATAAAGTCAACTTGGAAAATAATAACAATACTGGCTTAACTCGGTAACATTACTCTTTTATTGATTTCTGCTCCCAAAAGAATTGTATGTCATCATTTGTAAGTTACTACACTAGGTACCATGAAGCTAGTGTACCAAGTACTTAGAAGCTGGTGCTTCCAAGGGTATTAATAACTAGTTAAGGCCGTAGAGTATTCACCTGTGACATTAATTATAAAGAATGTTTACAGTTAGTTCATATTTAGTATTCAAAATATTGATAGATTTCAGATATAAAGCAATGACTCTAAGGGAGCAATGAGAATGAAGCACTATAAGTCAGGAAGGCATCATGAGGTGAGTTTGGAATAAGTCCTAAATAGAAGGAAAACAGCATTTCAGAAAACGTATATCAGGTGGGGAAGAAAGTAATGCTCTAAGGCATAAAGATGATATGAACACAGTAAAAGCAAAGGATAGCCCTTTACTGTTGGGTTCATGCCCATTATTTGTTTATAACTTGTAACTGTTAAAAATGTAGGTTTGGAGTCAAATATTGCTTCAAATTCTGAGCCACCATATACTGGCTATATGTTCTTAAGCAAGCTTCATTTTTCTCATTTTTAAAATGGGGACAAAATTAACCCACCTTAAGGAAAAAATAAAATGTTACATCAAAAATGTTTTACACAGAGATAGCCTCATCTACCAGAGGGCAGACAGCAGAAGCAAGAAAGAACTACAATACTGCAGCCTGTGGAAGGAAACCACATTCACAAAAAGATAGACAAAACGAAAAAGTAGAGGACTATGTACCAGATGAAGGAAGAAGATAAAACACCAGAAAAACAATTAATTGAAGTGGGGATAGGCAACTTTTCAGAAAAAGAATTCAGAATAATGATAGTGAAGATACTTCAGGAACTCGGAAAGAGAATGGAGGCAAGGATCTAGAAGATGCAAGAAAAGTTTAACAAAGACCTAGAAGAATTAAAGAACAAACAAAAAAAGATGAACAAAAATAACTGAAATGAAAACTACACTAGAAGGAATCAATAGCAGAATAACTGAGGCAGAAGAACGGATAAGTGACCTGGAAGACAGAATGGTGGAATTCACTGCCACGGAACACAATAAAGAAAAAAGAATGAAAAGAAATGAAGACAGCCTAAGAGATCTCTGGAACAACATTAAATGCAACAACATTCTCATTATAGGGATCCAAGAAGGAGAAGAGAGAGGGAAAGGACCTGTAAAAACATTTGAAGAGTTCATAGTCAAAAATTTCCCTAACATGGGAGAGGAAATAGCGACTGAAGTCCAGGAAGTGCAGAGAGTCCCAGACAGGACAAACATAATGAGAAACACACTGAGACACATAGTAATCAAATTGACAAAAGTTAAAGACAAAGAAAAATTATTAAAAGCAACAAGGGAAAATTGACAAATAACATACAAGCCAACTCCCATAAGGTTAACAGCTGATTTCTCAGCAGAAACTCTACAAGCCAGAAGGGAGTGGCAGGACATATTTAAAGTGATGAAAGGGAAGAAACTACAACCAAGATTACTCTACTCAGCAAGGATCTCATTCATATCCGATGGAGAAATCAAAAGCTTTACAGACAAGCAAAAGCTTAGAAAATTCAGCACCACCAAACCAGCTCTACAATAAATGCTAAAGAAACTTCTCTAAGCTGGAAACACAAGAGAAGAAAAGGACCTACAAAAACAAACCCAAAACCATTAAGAAAATGGTAATAGGAACATACATATTTATAATTACCTTAAACATGATTGGATTAAATGCTCCAACCAAAAGACACAGGCTCGCTGAATGGATACAAAAACAAGACCCATGTGTATGCTGTCTACAAGGGACCCACTTCAGACCTAGGGACACATGCAGACTGAAAGTGAGGGAATGGAAAAAGATATTCCATGCAAATGGAAATCAGAAGAAAGCTAGAGTAACAATACTCATATCTGATAAAATAGACTTTAAAGTAAAGAATGTTACAAGAGACAAGGAAGGACACTACATAATGTTCAAGGGATCGAAGAAGATATAACAATTATAAATATATATGCACTGAACATAGGAGCACCTCAATACATAAGGCAGATTCTAACAGCTATAAAAGAGGAAATCGACATTAAGACAGTAATAGTTGGGGGAACTTCCCTGGTGGCTCAATGGTTAAGAATCTTCCTGCCAATGCAGGAGACATGGGTGCGAGCACTGGTCCAGGAAGACTCCTCATGGCGCAGAGCAACTAAGCCCATGCGACACAGTTACTGAGCCTGCGTGCCACAACTACTGAAGCCTGCATGCCTAGAGCCTGTGCTCCACAAAAAGAGAAACCACTGCAATGAGAAGCCCGCACACTGCAACAAAGAGTAGCCCCCACTCGCCACAACTAGAGAAAAACCTGCACACAGCAAAGAAGATCAAATGCAGCCAAAATAATAATAATAAATAATAATAATTGTGGGGAACGTTAACACCTCACTTGCACCAATGGACAGGTCATCGAGACATAAAATTAATAAGGAAACACAAGATTTAAATGACACAATAGACCAGATAGATTTAATTGATATTTATCAGATATTCCATCCGAAAACAGCAGATTGCACTTTCTTCTCAAGTGTGCCCGGAACATTCTCCAGGATAGATCACATCTTGGGTCACAAATCAAGCCTCAGTTAATTTAAGAAAATTGAAATCATATCACGCATCTTTTCCAACCACAGTGCTATGAGATTAGAAATCGATTACAGGAAAAAAAACGTAAAAAACACAAACACATGGAGGCTAAACAATACGTTAAAATAACCAAGAGATCACTGAAGAAATCAAAGAGGAAATCAAAGAAAACCTAGAGTCAAATGACAACGAAAACATGACAATCCAAAACCTATGGGATGCAGCAAAAGCAGTTCTAAGAGGGAAGTTTATAGCAATACAAGCCTACCTCAAGAAACAAGTAAAATCTCAAATATACAAGCTAACCTTACACCTAAAGGTACTAGAGAAAGAAGAACAAACCAAACCATAAGTTAGTAGAAGGAAAGAAATCATAAAGATCAGAGCAGAAATAAATGATATAGAAACAAAGAAAACAATAGCAAAGATCAATTAAACTAAAATCTGGTTCTTTGAGAAGACAAACAAAATTGATAAACCTTTAGCCAGACTCATGAAGAAAAAGAGGGAGAGGACTCAAACTAATAAAATTAGAAATGAAAAAGAAGTTATAACAGACACTGCAGCAATACAAAGCATCCTAAGAGACTACTACAAGCAACTCTATGGCAATAAAATGGATAACATGGAAGAAATGGACAAATTCTTAGAAATGTATAACCATAACCAAACCAGGAAGAAATAGAAAATATGAACAGACCAATCAGAATTTAAAAAATTGAAACTGTGATTAAAAATCTTCCAACAAAAAAAACTCCAAGACCAGATGGCTTCACAGGTGAATTCTATCATTTAGAGAAGAGCTAACACCCATCTTTCTCAAACTCTTCCAAAAAATTGCAGAGGAAGGAACACTCCCAAATTCATTCTATGAGGCCACCATCACCCAGATACCAAAACCAGACAAAGATACTACAAAAAAAGGAATATTCATCATATTACTGATGAATATAGGTGCAAAAGTCCTCAACAAAATACTAGCAAACAGAATCAAACAACACATTAAAAGGATCATACCAGGCTTCCCTGGTGACGCAGTGGTTGAGAGTCTGCCTGCCGATGCAGGGGACACGGGTTTGTGCCCTGGTCCGGGAAGATCCCACATGCTGTGGAGCGGCTGGACCTGTGAGCCATGGCTGCTGAGCCTGCGCGTCCGGAGCCTGTGCTCTGCAGGGGGAGAGGCCACAGCAGTGAGAGGCCCGCGTTCTGAAGAAAAAAAAAAAAAGCATCATACGCCATGATCAATTGCGATTTATCCCAGGAATGCAAGGATCCTTTGATATATGCAAATCAATCAATGTGGTACACCATATTATCAAACTGAAGAATAAAAACCACATGAGCATCTCAGTAGATGCAGGAAAAGCTTTTGACAAAATTCAACACCCATTTATGATAAAAACTCTCCAGAAAGTGGACATAGACCAAATCTACCTCAACATAATAAAGGCCATATATATGACAAACCCACAGCAAACACCATTCTAAATGGTGAAGGACTGAAAGCATTTCTTCTAAGATCAGGAACAAAACAAGGATGTCTACTCTAGTCAGTATTATTCCACATAGTTTAGGAAGTCCTAGCCACAGCAGTCAGAGAAGAAAAAGAAATAAAAGGAATACAAATTGGAAAAGAAAAAGTAAAACTGTCATTGTTTGCAGATGACATGATACTATACATATAGAATCCTAAAGATGCCACCAGAAAAATACTAGGACTAATCAATGAATCTGATGAAGTAGCAGGATACAAAATTAATGCACAGAAATCTCTTGCATTTCTATACACTAACAACGAAATATCAGAACGAGAAATTAGGGAAACATTCCCTTTCACCATTGCAACAAAAAGAATAGAATACCTAGGAATAAACCTACCTAAGGAGGTAAAAGACCTGTACTCAGAAAACTATAAGACACTGATGAAATCAATCAAAGATGACACAAACAGATGGAGAGATATACCATGTTTTTGGATTGGAAGAATCAATATTGTGAAAATGATTATGCTACCCAAAGCAATCTACAGATTCAATGCAATCCCTACCAAATTACCAGTGGCATTTTTTACAAAACCAGAACAAAAAATCTTAAAATTTGTATGGATACACAAAAGACCCTGTATAGCCAAAGCAATCTTGAGGGAAAAAAACAGAGCTGGATGAATCACACTTCCGGACATCGGACTATACTACAAAGCTACAGTAATCAAGACAATATGGTAGTGGCACAAAAACAGTAATATAGATCAATGGAACAGGATAGAAAGCCTAGAGGTAAACCCACGCACCTATGGTCAACTAATCTATGATGAAGGAGGCAAAGATACAATGGAGAAAATACAGTCTCTTCAATAAGTGGTTCTGGGAAAATTGGACAGCCACATGTAAAAGAATGAAATTAGAACACTTCCTAGAACTATACACAAAAGTAAACTCAACATGGATTAAAGACTTAAATGTAAGACTAGACACTATAAAACTCTTAGAGGGAAACATAGGAAGAACATTCTTTGACATAAGTCACAGCAAGGTCTTTTTTGACTCACGTCCTAGAGTAATGGAAATAAAACCAAATATAAACAAATGACACCTAATGAAACTTAAAAGCTTTTATACAGCAAAGGAATCTATAAATAAGATGAAAAGACAACCCTCAGAATGGGAGAAAATATTTGCAAACGAATCAACGGAGAAAGGATTAATCTCCAAAATATATAAACAGCTCATGCAGCTCAATATCAAAAAAACCATACAGCTGAATCATAAAATGGGCAGAAGAAATAAGTAGACATTTCTCCAAAGAAGACATACATATGGCCAAGAGGCACATGAAAAACTGCTTGCTCCACATCACTAATTATCAGTGAAATGCAAATCAAAGCTACAATGAGGTATCACCTCCCACCAGTTAGAATGGGCATCATCAGAAAATCTACAAACAACAAATGGTGGAGAGGGTGTGGAGAAAAGGACACCCTCTTGCACTGTTGGTGAGAATGTAAATTGATACATCCACTATGGAGAACAGTATGGAGGTTGCTTAGACTAAAAATAGAACTACCATATCACCCAGCAATCCCACTACTGGGCATATACACTGAGAAAAGCATAATTCAAAAAAATATATGTGCCACAATGTTCACTGCAGCACTATTTACAATAGCCAGGTTATGGAAGCAACCTAAATGTCCATCAACAGACGAATGGATAAGGAAGATGTGGTACATATATACAATGGAATATTACTCAGTCATAAAAAAGAACAAAATTGGGTCATTTGTAGAGAGGTGGATGGACCTAGAGACTGTCATACAGAGTGAAGTAAGTCAGAAAGAGGAAAACAAATATCGTATATTAATGCATATATGTGAAACCTAGAAACATGGTACAGATGAACCAGTTTGCAAGGCAGAAATAGAGACAAAGATTTAGAGAACAACCATATGGACACCAATCATGGAAAGCGGAGGTTGGGGGGGAATGGTGATGGAATGAATTGGGTGATTGGGATTGACATATATACACTAATATATCTGAAACAGATAACTACTAAAAAAACAGCTCCTGTAATAAATATATTTCCCAGAGGGGGTGAAAAATTTTTTTTAATTTAAAAATATTTTAAAAGCATGTAAAAACATAAAAAAGGAGAATTTTATTTTATTAAAAGATAGATTAAAAATAACCAGTGTGTATTAGAAATTTAAAAATATAATTATTAAAATTAAAATGGTAATAGAGGAGTTAAACAGCTGATTAAACACAGCTGAGGAGATAATTATTAAATTGGAAGATAGAGGCAATGAAATTACCCAGGATTTATGTAACACAAAACACATTGGTTTAAATTTAGAACATCAAAATAAAAATAACATTCTAAAATGTTTTACAAATAGTAACACTAAGTTAATTACATTACAGCTCTTAGTATGTGTTTCCATTAAGATCAATATTTTGCACATTTTACAATGCTTATTTATCACCCTGGTATGTTACAGTTCTTTGCAGGGACAGCTTTTATATCAGGTACTTGATTGATAAATATTATAGGTGTGTGGCCAATTTTTACTGGACAAATAAGTGTTTTGCCAAATTAGAGAAACCTTTTGGGTAAGTAACTGGTGGGAATCAGAGGAATGACAACTGGAAGAAAACATTAAAGGCTGTAGAGTAGAGTTTAAATTAGATAGAATAGCATTTAGTGATGATATTATGTTTGGGGAACCAAATTGGCAGTAGTGGTTTCAAGTTGTCTGAGACTAGTGTGAAACTGTCTCAATACAATGCCTAGAAAGAAGAAAGAACGCTTTTTAGTTAAGTTCCAAAAATAGTCTCAGATAACAGTAGACACTGAGCATGGGCAAAAGAGAAAAGAGATGAGAAGAAAGAAATTGTAGAGTAGGAGAAAAGAGCAAAAGAAGTAGCTTAAAATGTGAATAGAGATAAACTGGTAGGTTGATCCAATTACCTGTTTGCTACTAGAATATTCCATAGAACATTTATTATTGATTTTCATACTAATCTACAACATTGGCAACCAAAAACATTTTAGTCATCATGCTTTCTATACTGTCTCCATCTCTTTTCTCTTACTAGAGTTGTAAATGTTACAGTCCAGGAGCAAGTGCCTCTAAAATATTGACATTGCTTCTTGTCAGTATTCTGATAGCAATCTTATTTTTGTGTATTTAATGGCATTTAGTAATTATATTTTAAAAATAGTCTATATCAGTTATACATCTACCCATTTGACCCACCACTATATACATGAAAGGGAATACTACCTACCCAGAGACACACAGTAGCTCACCTTCTGTTTGCAGACACTTCAGTTCTACCTGCTAATCCTACTTTATTAAGCAAGAGTTGTTTTTCCTTTGGATTAATTTGAAGGGCTTCCTATGAAATTATTGATTGAACAAAGATGATAAAAACTGATCTGTATACTGCTATCTAATAAAAGTGGTTTATTTTTTATATTATCTTTGCTTAAAACCAGAGGTATATATAATTTGGAACAACCTCTTTGATAAGAGGTTAAGTCAACCTCTTAAGTCATGTCTATAATGTTGTTATTCATCCAAAGAACAGCAATTTCTTTATGAAATTTGAGAAAAATATCAAGAAATGAATAAATTTGAAAGCCTAATATTTAACAATATTATTTCAACATTTAAATTGTTCCTTAAGTTATTAAAAAATAAATGTAAATTGAAGCTACAATGAGGTACCACCTTACACAGGTCAGAATGGCCATCACTAAAAAGTCTACAAATAACAAATGCTTCACAGGGTGTGGAGAAAAGGGAACTCTCTTACTCTGTTGGTGGGAATGTACATAGGTGCAGCACTATGGAAAACAGTATGGAGGTTCCTTAAAAACCTTAAAATAGACTTGCCATATGATCTAGCAATCCTACTCCTGGGCATATATCTGGACAAAACTATAATTTGAAAAGATACATGTAGCCCTGTGTTCATAGCAGCAGTATTTACAATAGCCAAGACATGAAAGCAACCTAAATGTCCATCAACAGATGAATGGATATATACAATGGAATACTACTCAGCCATTAAAAAGAATGAAATAATGCCTTTTGCAGCAACATGGATGGACCTAGAGATTATCATACTGAGTGAAGTTGTCAGAGAAAAACATATATCATATGATATCACTTATGTGTGGAATCTAAAATATGACACAAATGAACTTATTTATAAAACAGAGACAGACTCATAGACATAGAAAACACACTTATGGTTACCAGAGTGGAGAGCGGTTGGAGGGGAGGGCTAAATTAGGAGTTTGGGACCGCAGATACAAACTATCGTACATAAACAAGTTCCTGCTGTATACCACAGGGAACTATTATATTCAATCTCCTGTAATAAACGATAATGGAAAAGAATATGAAAAAGAAAACAATATAAAACTGAATCACTTTGCTACACACCAGAAACTAACACAACATTGTAAATCAACTATACTTTAATTGAAAAAATTAAAAATAAATGAATTAATTTTGAAGGTTCCTTTGCTATAGTTCCTTCTAAAATTAATTTTTAAATGGGTGTGATTTTCCTGTAGTAAAATACATATGATTTCAATGTATATTGTGATGTTAAGTTTTTCTTTCAACCGGCAGGTTAGTTTTAATTTTATTTTCTATATTATTATTAGAGAAAATGAACAAACTTTCATATTCTGATTAAGACTTGGATTTATTGAGTTTTTTTGGGGGGAGGGATTGTTACTATTTATGTATCATCTACTGATTATTAAATGTTACATGAGGGACTGCTTGTCTGTGCCAGTGAAATGTTCTTTTGCCAGAAGAAAGCATTATGTACTTTCATCTTTAATTGCAGTACTTCTAGAACAATTATCCTAGCAGTTCCTTTTCATAATCTTAGAATTATATTTGCTTATTAGAGTTAATTGAAAATAGTGTTGATACATATATTAGGATGTTTTTCTGGTATGGTAATATAACATGGCAAGTATTTCTGCTTTACCGTGGATATTATATTCTTTTTTTTCTTAATCAGTTAAAAAAAAAATACCCCCCCAAAGAAAACCAAAATAGACTTTAAAAAAATTATACTTGGGCTTCCCTGGTGGCGCAGTGGTTGAGAGTCCGCCTGCCGATGCAGGGGACACGGGTTCATGCCCCGGTCCGGGAAGATCCCACGTGCTGCGGAGCGGCTGGGCTCGTGAGCCATGGCCACTGAGCCTGCGCGTCCAGAGCCTGTACTCCACAATGGGAGAGGCCACAACAGTGAGAGGCCCGCATACCACAAAAAAAAAAAAGTTATACTTGAAGAAAAGCTAGATGAGGTATTTAGCTAATGAGTAGCTGATTTTGTTTTTGATTAGTTTTAAGAAGTTTTAAATTCAAGTTGAACTTTGAAAAGTTGTTTTTCTTTCTTGAAGAGAAGACGTTTGTTTTAGTTATAAGACCAAATTTGTACCAAGTGATATGGCACCAAGCTAAATAAATACCTTGCGTTTACTCCTTGATTGATGGTACAATGGATTATTATTCTATTAACTTTCTCATGTCCTTCTATATGTTTCTTTCAGTATTTTGTAGTATGTTTCTGTCACTCACTGATTTCCTCCTGAAACCAGAATGTTATTAAAAAAATTACTCAAACTCAAATGCCTTAGAGCCCATGTAAGTAAAATAGATGAATGAAGTGTAAAGATGATCTCTGGTAACTAACAAAAGGACTTTATGCTGGTGAGAAAGTAGGGAGTGTGGGGACTCAAGAAACCTGGAGAGTGTGTGCTCTATTTAAGGACAGTAGTCACTAACCAACTTCACCCAGTTTTTACTATGTGGGTATGGCCCAGGGTTGCCAAATCTTCCAGTTGTATGGAGAAGCTAAAAATATGGATGTGTGTGTTTAATTTCCTGATCTTTGAAGTTTGGCAAATAACTTTTAAAAAACATTGTATGGACCAACACCTTGTATGGACCATCTTTATGCAAGCTGATTTTAAAAAACATTTTTGATTCCCAGCTTTTTAAACCTATCTAAAAATAAACCAGACCCAAGGTTGACAGTTTGGATGACAAAGACTGTTTAGAGACCATCTCTCTCTCTCCCTTCAACATCTCTGAGTCCCTCTCCTTTCTTGTGTTTCCACCTGGTGTGCTGTACTGTCCTTATTCCACCAAATCAGTTAATACACAAGCCCAGTTAATTCTACCTCCTTAATAGCTTTCATTTCTATTCACTTGACATTCATCTCCACTAGTTGACATCTATCTCCATATCCACCTCAACTACTTAGTTGAGTCCACCATCATTTTTCATCTGATGAATGACACTGTTTCCTAACAGTGTCTCTCCTCCTAGTCTCTCCTCTTAATCTTTCCGAATCCATTCCTCACACTCGAGACAGAGGAATGACCTAACTATAAAGTAAATCACAGCCCTACTTCAGATCTTTCAAGGATTCTCCATTAACCTGAGAATAAAATCTAATCATCTTAACATGACCCACAAGGCCTTTTATTATCTGGTCTTTGGTTACAGGTCTAACTTTACCTCATGCCATTCCTCTTCATATTTTATGCTGTAGTCAGGTTGAATTCCTTCAACATTTATATTTTTTCTTGTTTATGGGTCTTTGTAAATGTGGTCCTCCATCCTAGGCCTCTTCCCCTTACCCATTCTGCAGCAAATTGATGTGTGAAGAAGAGGTTGTAGGTAAAGCATAAGAAAGTTCAGATCTATTCTAATTGCACTGAGCACATGGTAGTCCCAGTTGCCTTTTCAAAGACCTGGTCAACTTTTTAAGAAAGCAGAAGTAGCAGCCCTTAAATGATAAGTCTCTTTGTATTCTGGGTTTTTTCAAGATAAAGGCTCAGTGATTTGAGTTATCCAGAGTATGAAAAGCTCTGACATTACAAAGGTATGTCGTAAAATTATTTGAGTCAGCAAGTTATCTCTCTCCCTGTCTATTTGTGTTTATCTCTCTGTCTCCATCTCTTTCTCACACACACATTCACACACTGCACCTATAAGACAGGCATATCAAACAAAAAGTATTAACGAGAGTTTTATTAGAATCAATAATCCTGACTCAAACCAACATTCGGAGAGTATGCTCAGTACACAGATTTTGTATTCTTAAACATGGAGATAACATTTTCAAAGGATATTTTTTTCATAAGTCTTTGCAACATAAGATTATTCAAAAGCTTCACCATTAAGGTCAAGGTTAGCCCTTGGCATAGTTGTTTAAAAGAGTGAATGAATGAGTGAAGAGTAGTGGTTTTTGGTGGGGTTTTTTGCCTGTTTGTGTGTGTGTGTTTTTGTGCTTCCTGTTTTTCTTTCATTGCCCTTCTCTTACCCTCTTGTTTTCAATGTATCAATACCTTTCAGAGAAATTCCACATACAGTGGCATTCTCTGTGTCCCACATAAGATAATGATCTTATGCGTCCTCTACTTTGTCCCAGTATTAGTAGAGCTAGTGGTTGAATGGACTATTTTGGTAGTCATATAACACTAACTAGGAGCTTAGAGATGACTAACTAAAATGAGGGTAATCATCAGTTAAATCCATTACACCTGTCATCTGCCTTCACTGATCAAGCTTGGTTTAATTGTTGCTACAAAAGACTTGCAGGTCCTCCAAGCTTCACAGAGCCTAAACAAGATGTTCTGCCCGAGTTGCTTTCCAGAAACTTGGAGTCAGCTGTGTCTAGTTTGAGCTAAAGCTGGTTAAGACTGGTTGGGATCACCAGTCCTCCGACTGGGCATGCACCAGTGTCCCGTCGGTGACCTTTTGACATCAGAGGGCTGAAAACTCCACCCTAACAATAATTACCTCACCTTTTTCTTGCCTCTAATCACTTTTCCTCACACTCCCCAGCCTCAGCTCTACCCCATAAATAGCCCAGGCCCCTTGCCTTCAGGGACACGGATTTGAGATTTGTTCTCTCATCCCCTCACTTGGCTGCTTTGTGAAAAAAACTCTGCTGCAAACCTGGGCATCTCAGTGTGTGGCTTGCTGCTCGTCAGGCAAACGGACCTGATTCGGTAATGTAACCTTGTTATATGATGAAACTGGTGTTTAACAAACTCTCATTTGTTTTATTAAAAATATTTAAACAATGTCAGTATCATTGGAATAGATGTAGAATCTCCCGTGAGGAAAGCACATCGTTTATATTCTGGTTATACTTAATACAAATTCTTATAGTCATAACTCATATTCTGTCATTTCAGTATAATTTTGGCTTAATTCACATTAATATTCTGTAAAAGTAAAGATCAAGGATAGTCACCTAATGGAGTATTCTGACATTTTTGTCTGCATGTCTTATACAAATGCACTTTGTTTAAGCTTTCCTGTAACAAAGATGTAATAGGTGGTTTAAGTTTGAAAACAGAACCTAAGACAGGATGACAACAGTGGAGTGACAGGAAAAAAAACTTCTCTGTACCCGCTGGATGAATTGAAAATAGATGAAAGATAAATTCTACCTCGTGGGATTTGCTGCCTGCTGGAGCTAATCACATTAATTCTAACCCACCTGAGGCTTCACACTGTTTATCTCATCTGTGGGAAAATGTCTTTTCCTTCATTTATGACTTTGCTCTTCATATATTGCCAGGTCATTGCCAACTTGTGCTTAAATATAACCTATTTATGTGTCTTATTATTTTAGTAATCATAATCATATGGTTCCGTAACATTATTTTGCTTTTTCCTCCTTTTAAAATTCAGTTTGTGAACAGAGTAGCACAAGTCCAATAGGTACTTTATTCTCTTTTTGAGGTATAAGTGACAACAATTGATATAACATTATAATAGTTTCAGGTGTACAATTTAATGATTTGATATTTGTATGTATTACAAAGTGATCACCACAATAAGGCCAGTTAACATCCGTTCACCATACATAGTTGCAAACATTTTTTTTTCTTGTGGGAAACGTTTTTTTTCTTGTGAGAACTTTCAAGGTCCACTCTCCCACCTACTTTCAAATATGCAATACGGTATTATTTACCATAGTCACCATGATGTGCATATATTCCCCATGACTTATTCATTTCATAATTGGAAATTTGTACCTTTTAACCCTGTTATCTATCTCCCTCCACCCCCCCCCGCCCCCGCCCTCAGGTAACAACCAGCCTGTTCTCTATATCCGTGTGCTCAGGGTTTTTTTAGGTTGTTTTTTTTTAGATTCTACATATAAGTGAGATCACGTGGTACTTGTCTTTCTCTTTCTGATGTATTTCACTTAGCATAATACGCTTAAGGTCCATCCATGTTGTTGCAAATGGCAAGATTTCTTTCTTTTCCTTGGCTGAAAAATATTCTAGTGTGTGTCTGTCTGGGGGGCACATTTTTATCATCTATTCATCTCTTGCTGGCCACAAGTTGTTTCCCAGTCTTGGCTATTGTAAACAGTACTGGAGTGAACATGAGGGTACATATATCTTTTGGCATTAGTGTTTTTGTTTTCTTGGCATAAATGCCCAAAAGTGTAATTGCTGGGTCATGTGGGAGTTCTTTTTTAAAATTTTTGTGTTACTTCCATTCTGTTTGCCATAGTGGCTGCACCAATTTATATTCCTACCAACAGAGCACAAGTGTTTGTTTCCCTTTCTCTACATCCTCACCAACACTTGTCATTTCTTGTCTTTTTGATTATTGCCACTCTAACAGGTGTGAAGTGATAGCTCGTTGTAATTTTGCTTTGCATTTCCTTGACGATTAGTGATGCTGAGCATCTTTTCATGTGCCTTTGGCCATTTGTATGTCTTCTTTGGAAAATGTATATTCAGACAATTCTCTTAAGAGAAAATTACAAAAGAATTTTTTTTCTTTGAATATAGTTTGTCTCTTTATTTCTTCCTTTTTTGTCTTTCTCTTTTTTCCCTCCTTTGAGTTAACAAAAGCTCCTTGAAACATGATCTGTTTCTTTATGTTTGTTTGCAATGTTACATAATTAATAGCATCATATGTTAAAAATTTTACTGGAGTATGATTTAACTGCATTAAAGTACGATTGTCACTACCTCATTTAATGATGACATCAGATGGCATCCAACACAATTCTATCTATGGTGTATCAAGGGACACATAGTGATAAAATGATATTTTTATGGTGCATTGGGAAAAATGGATGAAGTGGCTTTAAACTGGAAATAAGCATATGTTCGTAGGAGGGGGTGTTCAGCCTGCCTGGCCTTGTAAGCCTTGCTGAAGACTGAAGGATTTGTCAAAACATACTGTAGCCATAGACAAGGTAGGAAGCTCTGTGAATTGAAGTAATGTCTTAACCGTTGTATACATGTAATGTCTTCAGATGAAAGTGAAAAATTCAGTCAGTCTTCTAGAGAGTTTGTCTTTATGACTAACCACAGCTGGGTTGTTTTTTTTTTTTTTCTAATAAAGTTTAGTACATGGTAGATAATCAGTAAATTTTGAGAAACCCAAAGTTATATAGACAGGCCATTCAAATGATTGGATACATTTTTAACTTTTTATCCAGATGTCTGTTATCTTTTAACATACTATTTGACACTTCCATATTTAAAATGAATAAAACCCTGAATGATAGTAGCAGCTACCATTTTGGGGGCACCCACTATGTATCAGGCCCTCGTGAGATCATTTAATCCTCATAACATCTCTGAAAAACAACCCTGATTTGTATCCTCATTTTATGTAAGAGGATTCTGAGTCTCCTAAATTTTAAGCAAGTAATCAAAAAAGTAGTGGAGCAAGGTTTTAAACAGGCTGATCAGATTCCAAAGTCTGAAATAAATGTGGTTGCCATGTCTGTAAGGAGGATTACTGACCTGTAGCATTTGTTGAATAAATGACGTTTGGACCCCCCCTCGCACTTTCTACCACTTTTGGCTTGTACTTCTCTGCATTCACCTCCATCTCTTATTTCATCATCCTCTTTGTCAGTGGTGACGTTTCCCAGACAGAGTGTAGGGCAGACTGGCTGTGCCAGGAGACTAGCATTCCTGTGCAGACACTGAATCAAGGCCTTGACCTCATTAGCATTGGGAGCCTAGAACACCTGCTTTCAAATCCTAGCTCTGCTTCTTAGTGGCCCTGTGATTTTGGACAAGCACAGTTTCTTCATCATTGTATAATGAGAGTAATAATAGTACATGAATTTTTATATAGGGTTGTTTGAGTATTAAATGATTTAATAAATGTATAACACTTGACATATTGCCTGGCATATAATAATATTAGCTATTATTATTTGTGATTACATCATGATCACCTTTCATAACTTTTCTAAAGGAAACAATATTAGAGGAAAAGGAAATTTTAGTCGAATTTTTAAATGGCTAGCTCGTGTTTAGCAATTGCATTTTGTATTAGTGTTTTATCACTGAAATAATTGAGAGCCATATGACAACATTTCTGTTCAGTATTTTGAATGTGTTATGATACATTTCATGATGGAGGATGGAGTGAAAGGAGGAAGTTGCTATGATGATTCAGGGTACTTGTACTTATTTAATAATTTTGTTCTACCTTCTGATGTAGTGAAATACTGGTTTCTAGGAAAAACGTAGAAAATTGGGGCACATCTAAGTGATAGAAAAAAGTCTTTTATTTTTATTTTAAAGTGTAATTAAGCTTTTAATTGTCAAAATTTGATATGTAGACCGTCATCTTAAAGCTATGTCAGTTGCCAAGGAAATTCAATGACAGGAAGCTTAGGAAGAGCTTTATCTAGTTGACAGGTTCTAAAGAATCTGTCCTAATGGAGGGAGGAAGTTGCATGTAAAATGTGGAACAATGGTCAATAAAATCATCCATCATATTTTATTGAAATTACATTCAAATATAAGTGTTTTTGGTGTTCTGGATTCCAGGGTGTATCTACAAAAAATTCTACCTGGCCTGTCCCTTTCTTGCTTTCTATTCCATATAGAAAACGGGATGCATAACTTCTCAATGATGAACTTGACTGGGAATTGTCAAGTTATGCCCCCCAGCTGTTTTCAAAAATAAAGTTTTATTTGAACATACACAACCATGCAAATTTGTTTACATACTGTCTATGGCTTCTTCACATTGGAACAGCAAAACTGAATAGTTGCAACAGAGACCATATGTTCAGCAAAGCCAAAAATATTTATGATATGGACCTTTACAGAAAAAAGTTTGCCAATCCCTGAAGTAGACAGAGCTAAATACACACGTGAGAGTTTATTCCAACTTGATGTTTCTTACTTTCTCTGCAGGAAAGATTAACTCTCCTCACTAGGTTTTCCTAAGAGCATCAATAGTATTGATTAAATATGGCTACTGTTTCATGTGTTAGTCTTTTCCTTTCCTTTAGATTATAAACTCCCATAGCATGTTTAGAATTATAGGGATAGCCTTTTATAAATTACAAAATATCACAAACATGGAAAATAGGAAATGTGACTATTAAAATATTGAATGGGACAACTGATTCATCTCATATGATCACCTTATTTTGTGAAACTATTAACTAATTTGTTGAAGAAATTGAAGTTAAACACATTGACTTATATAGTTCATGTGACTTGAAAAAAGATGTAAGATTATGGTTATTAAGAAGCATTAAAGCAAACAAGCTATCATGAAATAGTGTCATTAAAAATCTATTGATGTTTGAGTTTATTTGGTTTTGTTTGTATGCATGTTGTGTTTCTCAATATTCTTCCCTGATTTTCATCACATTCTCTTGCACTTTTACTCATGGAGTTCTAGCCTTTTTAGTCATTTCCATGACTTTCTGCATATTTTTTGGATTATTTTAGTTTTCTCTTAGAGTCCAGAATTGAGATCCGCTCTCAAAAAGTACTGTGATTAGTGTGGGATTAATCTCTAACCCATCTTATAAAGAGGCATGGTCTGTCATCATTATCGTCAGCAAATAAAATCCATGTAAAGCCCACCTCCCTGAAGTCTCACTTATCTTTTTAAAAGTAAATTTGAATAAATACTGGTAATAGAATTTATGAGGAGCAGAATCCAGTGAGAGAATTCTCTGTAAGGATTTTAGAACTTCATATAGTTCATTTGCAGGTAGGTATAGTTTTCCTGCTCTGGGGAGATGATGCTGATTATTTAAAAATCAGAGATGAAACAAGAAACCCCTAAGCAAAATGATTTATTTGCTTTTTGGTAAACTTGATTCTGTTTTGTAACCTTTGAAACATGGATTTTATGACTGATAGTATTAAAATTTATACTCCCTCTAGAGCATGTTGTTAATCATTATTGCTCTGCTGGGGCTCAGGATTACCTGTCTGCATTGTAGTACAATTTTCCTTAATATTTAGAATTGAAATACCAATGGTTCTTAACACACCTCATATATTTCTATCAGTGAAATGAAATTCACAAGAAGTAAGGGCTTGCCTCCAGAAATAAACTTCAAAATATTAAATTCCTCTTAAAAATTTGTAGAACTTTTTAAGACCAATGTTGATTTTTGTACTTGTGAAATAAAATATCTGATCCTAATGGTTGTATTTTAGTGCTCCAAAAGATAAATTCATTATCTAAGGATAGGTATAGCATAAATAAAAAGAGAGCAAACAATAGGTACTTCATTTATAATTCAGTTCAATGCACCAGACATTTATTATGTCTCTACTTTGTGAAAGTCCCTGCAGAGATGACGTCAGGTACTTATCTTTGGAGGAGGAGGATTGAAGACAGACATGAGCACCTATAATATTTTAGAGCGTGCAGATCCATTACTATGACTTTAGAAACTCCCATCTTTTGTAGAGAGGAAAAGATACCAGAAATGGAACTTGGAGCTCCAGATGAAGTTCAGGAAAACATACTGCACTTTTGAGACTCTTTCTTACTCTTATTAAGTAGTGGTAGCTGTCAGGAACTGTGTTAAGAGCAGGGCTTGAGGGGTGGAAGCAATCCTGTGTCCTCTACAAAGCAATAAGTGATCCAGAGATACAGATTTGACCCTGAACTAAAGTCACCCATGAGATTTTCAGCTCTGCCAAGTTATTAGTGCTATCGAGAAGTCAGTCTTATTAATATTTTGAGTAGAAAAGGAAAGCTGCGTACAGAGCTTGCCTAAATTTGGGAGTAGCAGGGACAAAGACCCTTTCTGGAGGAGCTCTCCCACCTGAATCAAATTCATTTACTGTGTTCTGTTGTGATTCAAAGAGTAAAAGGCAGCATTGGTCTCAGGGGCTTGTAGAATAATGAGGGAGATGAAAGATACATTGAGGTTTCCCAAACTACTGAGGGAAAACTAGTTCAAGTGCCCGTTTCACATCCTGATCTATTCTGGGGAAAGGAATGTTCTCAGAATTTCTGCCCCCTTTTTCCCCCCAGCACTCTTTTCCTCCTTCATGGAACCCACTTAGTTTTAGCTTTTTAAACTCACTTGGTCCTGCACCAAAACTATATCCTCTATTGGCTTTCACAAGAAATCCATCACATTAAGCATACCATGACAGTTGTAAGTTTGTAAATTAGTTGAAGATTTGGTGGGGTCATCTCTGCTCCCAAAAGCTAAGACCCCTAATACATGTTGCTGTCTTCTTTATCTAGCAAATACCACCTGCCAAGGGTAGTCTAGTTTCCTCCCTTCCCACAAAAGTGCTGGTGATTTTTTTATTGTTGAATAAATAATACAGAAATTGCAGATGGAATAGAGAGAGAAAGCAACACAAAAGAACTTAGAGAGTTTGGAAGTAAACAGATTTTAAAGTGGCAAGTTGGAGCATGGTGATTACAGTGTGTGCCACTTTAAAACTCCATGGTAGATCTTGGAACAAATTCCTTTTAATCGCATTCCAACTGTGTGGTTGACAGTAAAGCATCATTCCAAAATATCCCTTATATTCTTTGAGTCAGGAAATTACTGCTCTAGTAAAAGGACATTTTGGAAGCAAAATTATAATATGGATTTTGACAGTAAGACGTACTACTTGCAAGGAATGCAAGTTATACATAGAATCAATTAAAAGGAAAAACACAGTTATTAGGAAATGATGGGATTATTATGGTTAGATGTTAAAAAACTCATTTTCTCTACCTTAAGCACGATGTGGTTGGCAATAACTTAAAAAAGCAAATACATGCATGTATTTGTACATATGGTATAAAAAATATATTTAATATTGGACATTATGTGTGTATGTAAATATTAGAACAAATTAGTACTTCTGAAAAATATTTGAATGATAGGATCTGCTATTAAATTTCTTATGTTTGCTACAAAACACTATTTCTTAGTAAAAATAAGTGCTATAAAGCCACTTAAGTAAAACTGACACTATTTAGTTTTCAAGAAAAATTGACATTTTTCACCAATTGGTTTAGTTCATAAGGATTTCAAAATATAAACAATGAAAGATATTTTTGAGCTAAACTTAGGCTTGGGATATAGCTTTTTTCTTGTTTAATATTTTTTTGGGATGCTATGTAAATCAAAGTGCTCTGGTGCTGTTTGAATTTATTTTACATAATTCCAGAAGTGGGACAAGTTAATTCAGCAGCTGAATGACATTGTCACAGAATCTGTTTCTACCCTTCTGCTCTGCCATTCTCAAGATGTTAGCTATATCCTCAGATTAACTTCCTCCATGCTGTCAAGATGACTAAAGCAGTTCTAGGCCTCATATCCATATGCAACAGCAGAAGAAAAAACATTTTGTTAGGAGGGTGGAAAACTTTGCTAGAAGCCCCCAGAATATGTTTCCTTGCATATTGTTGGCTAGATATGGATAACATATATACGCTTAAATCAATTCCTGGCAAAGGAAATGGGTTCACTACGATTGGCTGAGTCTAATCGAGTTGGCTGAACCTGGGCATAAGTCATCCTTCCAAGAGTTGCTTGGGGAAAAGACACCTAAGATGAATCAGGTCTCTGCCTAGCAAAAAAGAGGAAACGATGGTTTGTATAGGAAGACAATAGTGTCTATTGGAGAAACAAAGCATCAGATTTTAAGCTAGTGGTTCTAAACCCTAGCTGCAAATAGAATAATTAGAATTACCTGGAGAGCTTTTAAAAAATATGTTGACTTAATTGTGCTGGGTTGCACATAGATATTATCAATAGCATTTTATAAAAATCCTGGTGATTTTAATGTATAGCTAAGTTTGAGAACCACTGCTCTAGGTAAACTGAGGATAGGATAATGAAACAAAACCTTCCATGAATCTGCACACATTTAGCTGCTCAAGCAGTTTTCCATCTCTACTGAGCAGTACCTAAAAATTAATGAGCGGCCAGCAGGGTAAGGTTACCAACACAAAATCTGAGACCACAGTTAATTTGCCAATGTGAAATGATGCTCACTGCCATAGTCATTGCACATTTTCCAAGAACGTATGATTTTGGGGTACTTAAATACCCAGACAGCCTTCATAGCCAAGCCGAGACGGGGTTTTATGTAAAGGTAGGAACATTAGTCCCATTTTTGTGATGAGAGAACTGAGTTGCAAAGAGGCTGTTACTGGAAGAGAGAGAGAACTGAAGGTCTTATCTTAGTATCCTGCAAGCCACGGTTTCCTCTTTTTACTTATTTATTGTTGCTACTTTTGTTCTTGTTTTATTTGAGACAGATGTCATTTGTTTTGGTTAAAGTAAAGCTTCATAATTATAACAGGTACCCTTTATTAACAGCGTATTTTGAACTGTGCTAGATGCTTTATTACTGCCCCAACATTTGTTTAATCACTACAGAGATCACATGCAGTAAATAGTGCTAACTCTACTTCATAGAAAAGGATATTGGAACCCAGAGAGTTTGTTACTTCTCCGAGGCCTCATAATTAGCTCATTTCTCTGGGATCTAGACTTTGAACCCATAATGCAGTGAAATGCCAAAATGCATTTTGCTATGCAAAGAGATTTGATTTTGTGTAGCTTACCGGTTCAGCAACTACCTATTGGTTGACTAACAGGTGATAGGTGCTGGGCTAGGCCTGAGTTGGATTGCATTTTCCTTGCACAGTATAATTTACATTTTTTTTTAGAAATGGGTTTAGGCCAGTTGCTTTGCACCAAGCACTTAACATATGATCAAAGAATAATTAAATGAAGAAATGACGTGGACTCTTCATTAAAATTGCTTAATTTGGAGTTGCTCAAATTTTAAAGACTAGTGAAACTACCTTGGCAATACTTTCCTTTTCCAGAGGAACTTATTAAAATATAGAAAGTAAAGCTTTTAAATTTGTAGCTTATATTGTACTCCCTGATATTTCCAAACAAATACTGAGTTACTAGAGAGTGTGTCTTGAGTTATTCAGTCACACTCCATATTACTGTTTTTAAATAAAAACAGTACTCTTTTAATAAGAGACATAATTGGTCTGTATGGCTGACATTTATTCAGATACTTGCTTTAGAATGTGTTCTTCTAATTGAAAGATAAGAGGAAAATAAACTGAGCGATGGCTATTAAGGACTCACTGGTTTAGTTTTCACAGAGATAACATTTTCCAAATTACTGAGTTATGATATTGAAAATGAAGGGCAGGCTCCTTTTTGGGGGAAAGTGTTAGAATAGCCCTAATGCAGAATCTCATTAAAGCAACTGTCAGGATTCCTCTATTTTACCATCACCTCCCCTATTCTGTAAGAAGCAACTGTCATTTTGAGTGAGTGTGCTGCCAAAGAGGCATTTACAAATAAATGAAAAATGTCACAATTGATTTCACTCCTTCCAGGATACTGTGTGTCAGCTTTGTCACAAACTGTCTTTGTTATTCTCTGTTTTAGATATCCCAGCTGGACATTGGAAATAGCTTTTGATGGTTTAGGGCCTCTTTCACTTGACCCCAGGTAAGCCCTCTATTGGTGACCTTTTATAAATATTTGTAAAATGGTTTGAGCAGTTAGAGAGTATAAAAACATTTTTCCCTCTTTCTCTCTGCAACTGCTGTTTTTGTCAAAAAACATTTCAATGTCAATATCATTTACTTGCATTTTTGGACATTAGAGAGAATAATTCCGTGCCCTACAGAGCCTCGTAAAATTATACAATTATAATTCACATCCTCTTCCCTAACATGATGGTTTGTTATTATAATACTTAATCTAATAATAATTCTAATAACAATTACTTGAAAAGAAGATATATGATTATGCTTTTCCTGTATTTTGAAATAGGTGTCCAAATTTTTATCACTCTTTCTTTATAATATTATCTTGGATATATGTCTTTCATATGATTTATATATAACATTACTGATACACATTCATTATTGCCATCACCGTAAACCAGTCCACCAGCACTACTGCCATCATTCTGGCATTAGTGAGCACTTACTCTGAGCCATATGCTATATGAATTAGCTATATGAATTAGCTTATGTGAATATATCACAGTGGTATTTGAATCCTAAGTTAATATGGATTTGAAAGAAAAGCAACTAATTAGAAATTACTAACAGTTGTTACTTTTACCATGGATATTAAAGTAAATCTTCATATAATTATACTTTAAGAGATTTTAATCAGTATAATTAGTTATAGATTATGGATCATTTGGGATTATTTAGCTTTCTACTTGAAAGATAATGGAATGGACCAATTAGGAATATTCTGTTTCTCTTGAAAAATAGAAGTTGAAGCAATTCACTCATTCATGCAATAGATATTTATTGAGCACCTATTAAGTGGGAGCTATTTTACACTGAGGACATGACGGTGAAGAATATGTATCTATTTCTCAGGGGCTTACAGTCTAGTGACAAACGGTCAAGAACAGGCAAGTACACCATCATGTGATGAGTGAAAACAGTAGGGATAAGCATGGGATACGAAGTGAGAAGTGAGGTGGGCATCTAAGCCAGACTAGAGATAAATGCTCAAGGAGGGATGTGGCAGAGGATGGAAAAATATTAAATTTTGGTTACAAAGTAGTTATGGTGTCTGAAGTGTAGTGTTTAAGACAGGGAGGTGTGCCTAAAGAATTCAGGAAGGGGCACATCATGAATGTCCTTCTGAACTATATCAAGGAATTCAGGTATAATTGTGAACAGTAGCAGTTAAACTGGAAAGACTTCATCTGATATTGATTATTTTCTTCAAACTAGGCCGATGAAATTCTCACAGGGCCAGCTTCCTATATCTAATAGCCAGGAAGGCAGGCCATTCTTCCTCCTTCACACCTACATAAGTAGAATATATTTCCTAGAATATAAGGTCTTTGTTAGCAAGGACCTGGGCTGATGCACCTTGTTTTCCCAGGATCTGTTGCAGTATTTTGCACATAGCAGGCTCTCGGTGTTTGTGGTGTGGGATGGCAGGATCAAATGTAAATTCTGGGGAATGGATAGATTGACCCAACTGAGGGTCCCCACAAAGACTGACTACTTAAAGCCATATACTCCTCTTTCCCTGATCAGTTGTCACAAATGGCAAAACTGCTTTCTGCATCTCCTCTTGATTTTTAGATTCATAGTAAGGGGACTCCATCAAAATCAATATGAAATGCAATTTTTAAAATAAACAATAATGTATGAACTTATAAGTGAAAAAATGTATGTCAGTAAATTCTCTTTAAAGACGTAAAAAATGTTTGAAGAAAGCTAAGAATAAGTGAAGAAAATTATTTTTAGCAAAAGAAGAAATAGCCAATATATCCAAGTTTTATTTATTTTAACTCTAGAAAATTGTATAGTCAATATACATTATAAAAGCTTTCTTTTGCAATGAGAAAGAGATGATAACTATCATTAAATTAATCATATAAAATAATGTATCATGAAGATAAAGTGTATTTGTTTTGTAAGAAAAACTAATGAGGAGTCTTTAAAAAATATGGTGATTTACAAATCACAAAATTACTGGTGTATATTATGTATAGTGTGGACACTTTGGGTTCAGTTATAAAAAAACTTACCATTGTAAAGTTCTCCATTCTAGAGACTTTGCTATGGCCATCTTTTCTGGAGTTATTCCTTTAAAATATGTTGTCTTATGGTCACCTTGCTGCCAGATTGGGCTTAAAACCCGTGGAGCATTTCTGTGATTTTTTTTTTTTTTGGTATGGCCACATAAAATTCTGGAAGGACTAAGACACCCACCCAAGGCTACACAGAGTAGGATATCAGCTCTCATGTGACATTTTAGTGACCTAAGGATAGACATAAACTGGAAGTTTCAATAAACTCGATAATTTTAGGACATTTAAAATATTTTTTTCCAAAATGAAAATAACTTTTAAAAATATGAAACCTGGGCTTCCCTGGTGGCGCAGTGGTTGAGAGTCCGCCTGCTGATGCCGGGGACGCAGGTTCACGCCCTGGTCCGGGAAGATCCCACATGCTGCAGAGTGGCTGGGCCCGTGAGCCATGGCCGCTGAGCCTGCGCGTCCGGAGGCTGTGCTCCACAATGGGAAAGGCCACAACAGTGAGAGGCCCACGTACAGCAAAAAAAAAAAAAATATATCAAACCTAAACTATATATATATATATATATATATATATATATAGCAATAAAGAAAATATGAACAAGGATACCAAGTTGCACACAGAATCTCTCAACCTTAGAGTCACCTGTTGTTCATAGGGTAATGTTAACATTTTGCAAAGTGAAGAAGAGGCAGTTCTCAAAGAAATGCTGCCTAATGTTTTGGAAAATGGACATTTCTGTGGCTTGCTATCACTCAAAATACAGGTTAAGAATAGCCAAATTAAAGAAAGTCTAATGAAAGTAGAAAAGAGGCAGAAATGAGAGCAGTAGAACTGGAAATGTTGTGAAGGATCAGGATACGCCACCCCAAAATATGCTTCTTTGTCATCAAAATGATTTTTTTGTCCCTAGTTTTCATTTTTTAAATTTTTTGTTTTTATTTTTTAAAAATTTTGATTGGAGTATAGTTGATTTACATTGTTGTGTTAGTTTCAGGTGTACAGAAAAGTGAATCAGTTATACATATATCCACTTTTTTTTTTTTAGATTCGTTTCCCATATAGGCCATTACAGAGTATTGGGTAGAGTTCCCTGTACTATACAGCAGGTTCTTATTAGTTATCTATTTTATATATAGTAGTGTGTGTATGTCAATACTTTGGGATTGGGCATCAAAATGATTTTGAGCTGAATGTATTTCGTTTCCGAAATCCCGTATCTGCCTAAAAGCAGAGCCTCCCCAAAGATCTCAGAAGTCACTAAATCAGGCTACCCTGGTGGCGCAGTGGTTGAGAGTCCGCCTGCCAATGCAGGGGACACGGGTTTGTGCCCCGGTCCGGGAAGATCCCACATGCCGCGGAGCGGCTGGGCCCGTGAGCCATGGCCGCTGAACCTGCGTCCGGAGCCTGTGCTCCGCAACGGGAGAGGCCGCAACAGTGAGAGGCCCGCGTACCGCAAAAAAAAAAAAAAAAAAAAAAAAAAAGTCACTAAATCTTCTTCTGCAAAGCTACTGTAATCTTCTCAACACACACAAACAGACTTTGTCACAAGACTGCGTATCCCCCATTGGTTCTTCTAAGGTCCCTTTTATCTTTCCAAAATGTCTTTTGTTTTTCTATAAGTGCCCTTTCTCCTCTTCCCCTTCCCCTTCCCCTAGTGAATTAAGTCTATAGACCCCAAATTCCAACCATCCCTTTGAGGTATTCATCTCTGAGTTCTCTCTTAGGTATGCTCAATGCACATGTAAATGAATTTGTTTTTCTTTTGTTAATCTGTCTTTTGTCAGTCTAATTTACAGGGACCTAGCCAATGAACCTAAAATGAGTAGAGGAAAAAAAAAATTTGTTTCCTCTCCTACTAATTGACTACTTAGGGTTCTATACCACACAGTCATACTGAGTACTAAGGACTTCACCTTAGGAACATTTAGTGTAGGAACTTGCTTCCCCAAATCAAAGTCAACACTTGATCTAAACTAACTCTTGGTATCTGATCTCAGTTTAACAGCCCTGCCTCTAGGTTACAGCTGGTCCAGGTGAAATAATACTAATGAAGAGATTAAAGTTGAGCCATAGAGGCATTCTAAATGTCCTCATACTGCTAAATGACTTTAGCAAAAACATGACCCTCTGTCTTTAACAGAAAATATGAATTGCTAATAAGTAAAATGAAAACCTAATTACTTCCTTTAAAGTAAGAAAGTGCCCAAAGAAATCAGCCCCAGATCCTTCAATAACACCTTTAACGGCAAAAGGGGATTTCTAACAAATAAGACAAAAATGATTATTTTCTTTATTGTAACAAGAGCTCAAACAAATCAGAAACACCACTAACTCCTTTATATATTTAGAGTAAAGAAGTGAATCAAAAGTTCGCAAAACAGGCTTTCGTCTAGTAAGAGAAAGAAATTTTTTAAAAAAGAAATAAAGGCAGACGATGTGGCCAGGCCTGTCAGTGGGATGTGTAAACAACTGCTGGCGGGACAATTGGCAGAGGGCTGGCTCTGCCTGGGCCAGGTGGTGGGAACAGTATGAGGCGCCGGCTGCCTTGTTTCGGGGTCACTTCCTGTGCTTATTCCGTCTGTTGGTTTCCTTCTTTTGCGTCCACCTTCTGACTTGGATAGCACCTGTCCTGTACCATTACCTTGGCAGGCAGCTTTCATGTACATTTTAACAAATTCTCTGTGCCAGATTCTCTCCTTAAGTTACCAAAGGCAACTGTTAAAATACTTTCAGAGCAAGTGAGACAAAAAACAGTTTTCTATAAAGACTAAGGAGTCAAGTATGCTACTGGCAGGACGACTGCTTGTGAATTTTGCACACAACATTTGAAGCTGGCTTGTTGATGAGGAAAACGTTAATTGTTTTTAATTGTCTGAGCAAAGGGGTGTAAATTTCCTCCATTCTGTTGCTGTTTATTGGATGTCTGTTCATGATAACATGCCCAATTTGGCTTCTCTTTTTCTTTAACATACCTCTGCAAATTTCCAGGAACTAAGACAAAAGCAGTTCTTTTGTATTAGGACATAGCCTTTTCCCAGCAATATAGTGTGGCTTATGCCAACCTGTTGTCTGGAGACTAGGGAACTTTACACATGGGTTTTCTAAATGATAGGTATTTTGAAATTTTCTATAAAAAAATTTGATAGAATTTTTTCTCTTTGTAGCTGCAGCCCATTTATGTACTTTTTGCCTTATGAAGATGGAGGGGGAGAATCAAAACATCCTTCAAAACTGGAATAATACAGTTTTGGGTGGGACACATAGTCCTTTTACTAGGAGTAAGATTTTGCACACAGGAGAACCAAAGCTTTTCTCACATTTCTTTCTCTTACCGTATCACTCTTCTTTACCTCCAAACTCTTACTGGATGTTTATTCCTAAAATATTGACATTTGGGTAACATGAATTTCAAAGAAAACTTTTCAGAAGCTCTTTCATCTCAATGCCTATCATGCCACATTCCACATTCCATTTAATTTTAAAGCCATTTAATTTTAATTGGGAATGAAATAAGATACCTATTATAAAGACAATTTAGAGGTGAATTCTGGTAACAGATTATTTTTGATAACCATGTATCTGAATCACCTTTTGTAAAATTTTTACATACTGCTTTACTTTTTTTCTAAATTAGAAAATTGAAATGTGTGATGATACAGCTAAAGCACAGATTCAGCCCAGAAAGATGAAAGGCGATGGTTAAATAACAAAGGTTAATAGTCAAGGGATTTGACAGCTTTAAAAATACAATGTGTTTATTTAGTACATTTAAAGTGGGTTAATCAATCAACCATTCAACATATCCTAAGTATGTGGCATGTGTGCGAAAATGCACTGGGTGCTGTAAAATACATATTTTTAAACAATCAAAAAGTATTACTGGGCTCCATTTATGATTTTAATTATTATAGAGTATAGAGGAGTTCAGTATGTTTCCTGATACAGAACTATTTACAATTATAGGAAAACAAAATAGGCAGTGAAAATATAATACAGAAATAGAGAATAGGAACATATTTAAATAGGTGCTAATTATGAGGTGAAGGCAGTATTTGTAAGAGTCATTAGAAAAGGCCTAAATCTGTGTGCTGGGGACATCTCAGAGAAGGCAATTTAGAGGCACTATGGTTTGAGGTGCACTGTGACACGAGAATTTGGGTAGATGAGAGAGGTAAATAGACACTTTTTGTTTGGGGTGAGGGGGGTGACCAAGCAGCATGACCCATAAAGGCAGTGGTTTAGAGGTAAATAGACACTTTTTGTCTGGGGGGAGGGGGGTGACCAAGCAGCATGACCCATAAAGGGAGAATGGCAGTTGGAGAAGTAGGCATTAGTGACTGGCACAGAGGATGTGTCCTGGGAACTTGTTGGATGTGAGGAGAGGTAGAGGCAGGGCCTTCAAAGCCAGGCAGCATGCTTTACACCAAGGCAGTGGACTGCAATAAGTTCTTGAGCTGGGAGTGCCATTATGAAGATAGGGTCTTCTATGAAATGATCCTGAGCTGGGACTAGAGCAGGATGGTTGGTGGGAGGGAGCTGTGGACATCTAGGCACAAGAGGAGTAGGCTGAATTAGGGTGCTGATGGGGGAGTGAATGAAGAAATACAGTGTAAGTAATTAAGCCATATTTTACTGATACTTATTTCTTATTTACAAATATGGTACAACAATTAACACATTCCGGAGTTAGTAATTAGCAATCAGGTTAAATTACTTTGATTACCTCTTTTACATTTAATGAAAAACATTTGAAGAAAGCTACTTTCTAAGATGTTTTATAGTCTGCTCTCTATCGTTTCTCTTTTACTGATCATTCATTCTTCTCCTTCTACCTCTCTCACCCTTTTTCTCTGTCCTCTCTCACTTTCTCTTCTAAAAGAACAAAAATTTAGGGTGCTTTTTATTAAGTTATTTAAATAAATTAATCATCATTTTATATAAGTATAATAGTTTAAACCTCATATAGGCTTAAAATTTAAAAGTAGCACCTTGCTAATATTTCTTTCCAGGCGGCTCCTGAGACAATGATTTTCAACTCTTCTATTTTTTTCTTCTGATAGCTCTATGCTTAAGTAGTTATTTCTTGATTTATAGATACTTGATACTTTCTATTGACTTCTTGTTTTGTTGGTTGAGAATTAGTTTTTCTAAGATCTCATACCCAGCCGTCCAGAATATCCTCCCTTTTAAAAAAAATTACGGTTATATCAGAGTTGTTCATTAAATTGTTTTCACGTTTGTAATAATAAGTGAATATCACTTCTTTTTTTTTTAACATCTTTATTGGGGTATAATTGCTTTACAATGGTGTGTTAGTTTCTGCTTTATAACAAAGTGAATCAGTTATACATATACATATGTTCCCATATCTCTTCCCTCTTGCGTCTCCCTCCCTCCCACCCTCCCTATCCCACCCCTCCAGGTGGTCACAAAGCACCGAGCTGATATCCCTGTGCTATGTGGCTGCTTCCCACTAGCTATCTACCTTACGTTTGGCAGTGTATATATGTCCATGCCTCTCTCTCGCTTTGTCACAGCTCACCCTTCCCCCTCCCCATATCCTCAAGTCCGTTCTCTAGTAGGTCTGTGTCTTTATTCCTGTCTTACCCCTAGGTTCTTCATGACATTTTTTTTTTCTTAAATTCCATATATATGTGTTAGCATACGGTATTTGTCTTTCTCTTTCTGACTTACTTCACTCTGTATGACAGACTCTAGGTCTATCCACCTCATTACAAATAGCTCAATTTCGTTTCTTTTTATGGCTGAGTAATATTCCATTGTATATATGTGCCACATCTTCTTTATCCATTCATCCGATGATGGGCACTTAGGTTGTTTCCATCTCTGGGCTATTGTAAATAGAGCTGCAATGAACATTTTGGTACATGACTCTTTTTGAATTATGGTTTTCTCAGGGTATATGCCCAGTAGTGGGATTGCTGGGTCATATGGTAGTTCTATTTGTAGTTTTTTAAGGAACCTCCATACTGTTCTCCATAGTGGCTGTACCAATTCACATTCCCACCAGCAGTGCAAGAATGTTCCCTTTTCTCCACACCCTCTTCAGCGTTTATTGTTTCTAGATTTTTTGATGATGGCCATTCTGACTGGTGTGAGATGATATATCATTGTAGTTTTTTTTTTTTTTTTTTTTTTTTGCGGTACGCGGGCCTCTCACTGCTGCGGCCTCTCCCATTGCGGAGCACAGGCTCCAGACGCGCAGGCTCAGCGGCCATGGCTCACGGGCTCAGCCGCTCCGCAGCATGCGGGATCCTCCCAGACCGGGGCACGAACCCGCGTCCCCTGCATCGGCAGGCGGACTCTCAACCACTGCGCCACCAGGGAAGCCCTCATTGTAGTTTTGATTTGCATTTCTCTAATGATTAATGATGTTGAGCATTCTTTCATGTGTTTGTTGGCAGTCTGTATATCTTCTTTGGAGAAATGTCTATTTAGGTCTTCTGCCCATTTTTGGATTGGGTTGCTTGTTTTTTTGTTATTGAGCTGCATGAGCTGCTTGTAAATTTTGGAAATTAATCCTTTGTCAGTTGCTTCATTTGCAAATATTTTCTCCCATTCTGAGGGTTGTCTTTTGGTCTTGTTTATGGTTTCCTTTGCTGTGCAAAAGCTTTGAAGTTTCATTAGGTCCCATTTGTTTATTTTTGTTTTTATTTCCATTTCTCTAGGAGGTGGGTCAAAAAGGATCTTGCTGTGATTTATGTCATAGAGTGTTCTGCCTATGTTTTCCTCTAAGAGTTTGATAGTTTCTGGCCTTACATTTAGGTCTTTAATCCATTTTGAGCTTATTTTTGTGTATGGTGTTAGGGAGTGATCTAATCTTATACTTTTACATGTACCTGTCCAGTTTTCCTGGCACCACTTATTGAAGAGGCTGTCCTTTCTCCACTGTACATTCCTGCCTCCTTTATCAAAGATAAGGTGACCGTATGTGCGTGGGTTTATCTCTGGGCTTTCTATCCTGTTCCATTGATCAATCTTTCTGTTTTTGTGCCAGTACCATACTTGATTACTGTAGTTTTGTAGTATAGTCTGAAATCAGGGAGCCTGATTCCTCCAGCTCCGTTTTTCGTTCTCAAGATTGCTTTGGTTATTCAGGGTCTTTTGTGTTTCCATACAAATTGTGAAAATTTTTATTCTAGTTCTGTGAAAAATGCCGAATATCACTTACTTCTGAGCCAAGACTTATATTATGATTTCTTTTCCTTTCTCATACATTTTTAAGCATTAACACTGCTTTTTTGTTTGCTTAGTTTTCTGTATATCTGTTACTCTTTGTTCCCAAATATTCTATAAAAGACCGATTAAATGGCCATCAGTAACATTTTAAAATGATTTTTTATTGTTGTTGTTCTCAGAAAAATGTGGCCTTGAATGGCTTCATTATTAAAGAAAATAGAGGCCCCGAGAAAGAATTTAGTCCTCAGCTTAGTATACAAGAAAAACCAAAGAATCTAAAAGAAACGAGAGTGTTCTGAAATACCAACAAAATAAACTCCTCTTGAGCTTGATGAGAGAGAAAAGGATAAGAATAAAGAAGGGAACAGATTCAGATGAAACTCATAAACGATTGGCTACATTAAACTCTTTCTGGTTTTGGCCTGGAGATATTCCTGTTGTACCCCTTCATCCTCCTGCATCAGTTGTGGCTTTTGTTTCTAGGCCTAATACAACTGTCATTCTGGAATGTTTCTTTCCCACTTTTTGTATTAGGACCCTTTGGTACCTACATCTTATTTCTGCCTCCAGTGGCTTTCTAAGAAAGGGTGCCTGGGAAAGTCTTCTGTTTCCTTACAAGCTAGATGTGTCTTTATTCTGCCCTCCTGCTTGATTGATAGTTTGGGTGATCACAGGCTGCTTCCTCTCAGAAGTCTGAAGCCTCTACTTTCTTATAGTCTTTCTGTTGAGAAGTCAGAGGCCATTCTAATGGTAGGTGCTTCTTTTCTTAGGAAATTTTTGATCTCTTTAGTGAGCATCTGTGTGCCTTTTCAAACTGAATTTTCAGCTTGGTAATTTTCTTATTGGTATTGTTATATTATTGTGATTTTCTTTCCTCTTTATTTTGGCAACTCCTATTGAAAAAAAATGCTGGCTATCCTGGATTAATTCTCTGACTTTACCCCTGTTAACTTTCCATTTCTTTTTGTCTCTTGTGGTTTCCTTTATTATATTCCTAATTTTTAGGAACTCTTTATTCTGTGATTGTTCCTAATTTATGATATCCTGTTCTAGTTTTATGGTACACTATATTAATTTTATTTTGTTGAAGTATTTCTCACTCTGCATAGTCTGTTTCCTCCTGGTTATCTTTTTTTGCTGTTTGTTTTTGCATGGGAAGCATTCTTTACATATCTAATAATCCTTAAACATCTATTTTAAGAATTAAACACTAAAAGGTGATAAATATATGCTTAGGTGGGATTTGGTTTCTGGTGAGCTTCACAATGGAAGGGTGATGAGCAAGCCTTTTCATTTTCAATAACTGATATATATATATATATATATAAAATCAAATTTTATAACCCAGAAAAGTAGATATTTCTCCCATTTTAGTGTTGAAGAAACAGAATCAAGTGGGGTTAAATAGTTTTTTAAAGTTAAATATCTCATTAGGTCTATGTGGATCAAAATCTTGTGCTCTTTCTAAGACATCATTGTCTAATTTTATTTTTTCTCTTCTGGAGCTACACCTCTGAGTCAAGAGGCATTATGGTAAAATTTTGTGAAGATAATCACAGCTCTTTAAACTGCAGAATAAAGGCAGCTTCACGTAAGTGTAAATACATTTTGAAATGCCCTCTTGAAGACTTTCAGTTCATAGCATTTAAACTGAATGTTGGACTAGTAAATTATAAAGGAATTGAAATGCTTTACCAGTTTGTACTTTGCTGATATTACCACATTCTTAAAGCATAAAGCCAGAAGTGGAAAAGGAACCACCTTCATACACTGCAGAATTGAATAAAAATATGTACAATCTTTTGAGAAAAGAATTTGGTAATATACATTAATAGCCTTTAAAAAATTGATACCACTGACCTAGACATCTAATTTTAGAAATCTCACAGAAGGAAAGCAGAGGTATAGATAAAACTACAGATAAATATTCAAAATTATGATGTTCATTATTTAATATGCCAACTTAAAATTAGAAAAAAACAAAATTCCTACAATAGCAGGACTTTTAAATAAATTATGGTAAAGCCATATGATGGAGTATTATGTAGTTCTGAAACATGGTGTTTTTAAAGAGTATTTAAAATACAGAAAAGTCTGGTGTGTTAAGTGAAAAAGCAGAATGCCAAACTGTACTCACTGTGCAGTGCAAAGTAGGTTAAAAGTCATGTACATTTGCATAGAAAAATGACTGGAGGAAAATATACCAGGCTGCAATAGTATTTGTCTCTAGCTTCTGGAATTACAGGCAATTTAAATTTTCTCACTGATGCTATTCTGTAATTTCCAAATTTCCTAAAATAACTACATATTACGTTAATAATAAAAAAAGTATGTAGCCTTAAAAACCCTCGAAGGAGAACAGAAAATCTCTCTCTAGTCTCTTTGCTATTGAGAATAAGTGAGACTAAGTGTCCTTTGGCGCTTCCCTGCCTTCATGTAACCATCTGGGGATAGTACTAATGGGACAGAATTGGGCTATTTACTGCACTGGATTGTTATTAAGAATTTTCTATCTTAGGAAAATGTGCTGATTCCTGTTATCTTTATTGCCCATTTTCTTCTTTTTCCTAACTCCATTCTCTCATATTTTTATTATTTATTTATTTATTTTGCTGTACGCGGGCCTCTCACTGTTGTGGCCACTCCCGTTGCGGAGCACAGGCTCCGGACGCGCAGGCTCAGCGGCCATGGCTCACGGGCCCAGCCGCTCCGCGGCATGTGGGGTCTTCCCGGATCGGGGCACGAACCCGTGTCCCCTGCATCGGCAGGCGGACTCTCAACCACTGCGCCACCAGGGAAGCCCTCTCATATTTTATACCTTAAACACTCATCGTTGGATTGTCATAAATATGATTTATTTAAGTCACTAATGTACATTTTAAATTTATTGTGCATTTTTATTTACAGTACAACTCTATATATGATTCATACACAAATTGGAACTGGTTTCTGAAATATTTTGTAAAAATCTATTAAAGGTTTCCTAGTGACAAAAGTCACATATGGAGAAAGTTAAAGGTGTGTAACTGGATTAAATGAATAAAACGTGTAAGGGGAAAAAATCATCCTGATTACCTATAATTAATACTAGCCTAGATTTTAGACATTTTTCTAGGTCAACAGTCATTTCATGTAATTTATTTACTAATTGCAGTGATTTTAAACACCTGGGCTCCCTTTGCACTATCTATAAAAATCTTTAGGTAATAAGACTTAACACACGTATGATGTTGAAGTGGAGTGAAATGGGTGAGATCTAGATATTACAGTTGTCACTCAGTATCCTCGGGATCCAGGACCCCTTGTGGGTACCAAAATCCACAGATACTCAAGTCCTTTATATAAAATGGCATACTACCTTAGGTTTCTCTATTCATGGGTATCCCACAGATACAGAGGGCTGACTGTACTTACACTTTTATGAATTTCAGGTATACTGAATTCTAGAATAGAAATTATGTAAGCGGCATTATCAGTTCTGTGGATACAATTTTAATAACAGAACTTTTTAAAATGAATATTTTAAAACATATGCTTTTTAAAATTTCAAAGCACAGATAATTTGGCCAAATTAAATAATTAATTTGTAAGGACGGGCAGTAGATAATGTGTTCTTGAATTTTCAAGAGAGATTGCAGCGCATATTTTTTTTCTATAATCACTGTGCAAGTATTCATTACGCATCCAAGAGCTAAAGCTTTGCTCACTCTATTAAAAATGGAATTATAAAACATATGGGCTGGTATTGTATATGAATAGAATGAAATTTGGGCAGATTGCTACTATTAAGCAGCAATGTAAAAATAGTGCTTAAAGTCAGAGGCAAGGAGCATCTTCAGCACAGCTTCATTTATGAAATATGGCAAATTAAATGACTTTTTAATTTTTCTCATTTTGACACCTCCCCTAATAGGTTAAAGAATTTATGTTTGGTCTGAGTTCATAATTATCATGTTTGTTAATTTACAATTTTGGAAGGATGCTTTCAAGTTTACTATTTTAGGTTTGACTTAGACAACTTTACATTTTCATCCACTGAAATGAGGCTGATGGAGTGAGTGGCCTCACTACCTGGGGGGATGGCTTTCTTAGTTACAGCTTCCCATCTGCCTCAGAATTGTCACACACTTTGGTTCCTCCTGTCCCCAAATCCTAGATGTGACTTTATTTTCCCACTTGGTGTTCTTCTCAAAGTTCTGATCCTGCCCCCGAGGTTTAGTGTGTTTATATTATCAATGAAAAAAAAAGTTTTCCAACGGTCTCATCCTGCAACATAGTTAAAGGATTAAATGATAGCCGCTGATGTGTTTTCTGTTGGCTAAAATACTTTTCCCCTTTATTAAGTAGACAGTTTTTCTTTTTTTTTTTTTGCTTATAGAAGGAAAAAGGATAATTTAAACAAAATTTAGTTTATGTTTAAAGACAGTTGAAACACTAAAAGTCTTTATCTTTTGGACCATTGATCTCTGTTACCTGGGAAAAAGGCAGAGATTCAACTAAGTCTTTAATTGTGAGGTATAAGAAGTATTTATAGTATGCTTACAATGTATCCAATTGAATATTTTGTTCAAAAAGGAAATTTTACTGTTTTGTTCCTCTTTCTGGGACAGACATTCACTTTTTCCCCCTTAAATAAGCAGGTAATTGAATACATATTTTACAGGAATTTAAAAAATCATAAAATGTATGTGAATAAAATAAATGTTTAGTTCTCCATATTTTTATCCATTAGCTTTGGATTGCCTATAAGAACCATGACTTGAATAATAAAGGATTCTGTAGCATATGTGTGTTTTACACATTACATACACTGTGTTCTTCATTATCGACAAAAAGTCAGTCTTAAATGTTTTCGGTCTGTCCTTGAATTTAAACAGAAATAAGTTCATTCAGTTTTCTTTTGGTGCATGATTTAATGACACCAACTTTTTGTACTGATGTCTGACATATAAGGAGCTCCTTATAAAACATCTTCCCAGGTTAATGTATGGTTAGTGTGTGGCTCATGTATTCCCAGATGTTGTGGACTTTTACATAGTCCTAATATGTTTTTCAGCCAATGTTTATATAGGAAAAAATTATATTGATTTATCTAAATTCAATGTATGATTTTTTAAATAAAAATAATGTTTGAGTAGAGACTAGATATAGTTGTTATAGTGTCAGGATCAGGTGTAGCCTCTGCAGAAAACGTTGCATATAGCATTAGTGGTGCACTTGAGTATGGCTGATGCTGGAAGCCATGCTGCTGCATTGAAATCAGCCATCTGCTAACTACTGTATTAATCTCTTGATGATCATGAAGCAATGTCTTCAGCAGTTTATATCCTAATATAATAGTTTGCCACTTAGAGTTTTATTTTATTTTTATGAATTTATTTATTTTATTTGTTTATTTTTAGCTGTGTTGGGTCTTCATTGCTGCACGCGGGCTTTCTCTGGTTGCGGCGAGCGGGAGCTACTCTTCATTGCGGTGCACGGGCTTCTCATTGCAGTAGCTTCTCTTTTTGCGGAGCAAGGGCTCTAGGCACGCGGGCTTCAGTAGTTGTGGCTTGCGAGCTCTAGAGCACGGGCTCTAGATCGCAGGCTAAGTAGTTTTGGCGCACGGGCTTAGTTGCTCCGCAGCATGTGGGATCTTCCCAGACCAGGGCTCAAACCCATGTGCCCTGCATTGGCAGGCGGATTCTTAACCACTGCGCCACCAGAAGTCCCCACTTAGAGTTTTAATGTGTTTTATGAAACTTATTGTATTGGGGTTAATGTATAACAAATACGAATATTTCCCATTCAGTGCAACAGGAAAAAAGGTGAACTTTTCATGTGTGATTTTTAGGAGCTGTAATACTGACATTCAATGGGAGAGATACCTGAACTCTATTTTGAAAGTCTGACGTGGTGGAAAAAAACATAGGCTTTGACATCCATGGTCCTTGGTTCAGATTCTGCCACTGCTACATTAGATGTACTTGGATAAGTTCCTTAAGGGTTTTGAGCCTTAGTTTTCTCCTATTAAAATGAGAACAGTAATATTCATCTTTTACAGTTGTTTTGAAGGTTAACAAAAATATAAATAAAATATTTCAATGCCTTGCACACAGTAGTCAGTATATTAGTGAAGGCTATTAGGATTAGTGATCATATGCAGTAATTTACTATGTAAAAGTTAATAATAATTGCCAAATTTTGTATAATGCCTTCTGGTTGGTGGAGCACTTTCATATACAACATATTTAATCTTTCCTAAAGCTCTGGTGAGGCATCTTATTATTATTCTTAGCATGTTCCATATATAGCTTACATATGAGGTTAACTGGTGTGGCTAATAAATGATGAAGTAAAAATGTGAGCCTAATCTTGTAACTTCCAAGTCTCTGCTCTTTGTACTATAAAATATCAATTTCTTATTAATAATTAGTAACTTCACATTCTGGATGACAAACATTTATTTGGCTTAAAAGTTTTAGATAGATAAGTAGATAGGTGAAAAATTTTCTAGTGGAATCAGGTATTAGTTTTTACTAAACATCTATAATGTAAGGAGCTGTTAGCACTGGATATATTACACAGTGATTTGCAATCCCCTAGAGTCTTCACAAGCTTTAATTTACTGAGACACATGTGGGCACTGACTGGGTAGCTACCATCCATATGTTACTGATGATGTGCCTGATGTCCTGAGAAGTTGTGTTTTGCTTTTAATAAATAGCAGAATGTTGTGTCTCCAAGTACAGGTTTTACATGAATTTCCCCAATTCTATTTTATTTAGCACTTAGTGAATAAGTATTATGTCTAGAGTAGATGTTGTTAGAAGTACAAAAACAAACAAGGCAAGTTTCTTGCCTTTATAGGGGTTAAAACGTGTGTGTGTTTGTGTGGAGAGACAAAAATTTAAATGATGTTTAAATGATCACAATGGAAGGTGCCATATGTCAATGATCACAATGGAAGGTGATGTATGTTAATATAATTGGAAACCCAAGTCAAGTGTGATGTAGAAGAAAACAAAATAAAACAAATCTAGATTATATCTTTGGCCAGAGAAACTCCCAAAAGGTGTAATAGCTTATGTGGAAGAAAACTGGAAGTGACTATACTTTTTTAAGAATCTAAAACTATGAAAAACTGCATTTTTTTCTTCAAGGGATTATGGACTGTAATGAGTGCACTCTAAAATGTGCCAAAATTTATGATAAGAAAAAATAATTAAGCAAGATAATATAACTGCCTATTGATGCTTAATGGAAATACTTATGTATTCATTAAGTTTAGAACATGGAAAACTTAGTTCTGTGTCTTAATTCATTCCACTTATGTTTAGGTGGGAATTAGGTTTAATGAGTTTTAATAATATCCTTGAATTTAATGTATTTAGCTTCATCTAGAACACTTAGGTCCATACTACTTTAAGTAGCACATTAAGATAAAGATAAATTCTTCCTTTTCTTTCATCTATTCCTGAAAACTTTGAGTGTATGTGGTTTGGAATTAGTCATTTTCCATTTCTCATGATTAATTCAGGAAACAAGCATTCTGGGCTTTCCAGGTACGTTCCTTTTAGTAATGGGTGATTTTTTGTTTTACATTTGAAGGTGTTGTCCTCAGGTGAATGTTAGGCAATTCTCTGTCCTTAAGTGCAATGAAAGCTGCTAAATTTGTTCATCTTAATTTAGCTAATCATGTTCTCCATGCTATTATATTTTACATGCAAAGTAAAAATCTCTGTGCCTTAAAATAATCTAAACTGACATAGTTTGTGAAATTTTACGATTATAGCTACCACATTATATTTTACATATTTTATAAATATCTTTAAAATATTTCTATTTTCTCCAGAAAACAGAAAAATAAAGAGAAATCACCCAATCTTTGCCACTCATTATGCTTAGTTAGCCTCTCTATCCACAAATAAAAAGTTATCATATCTTTCATGGTTTTCTCTTTTAGTTAATATATTTTGAATATCTTTCAATATTATTAAATATTCTTCTATAATATAATTTAATGGCTGTAATCTGATACATATACTGTAGAATAAGCTGTATCACAATTACTTATTTAATCTGTTGTTGAGCACTGAAGAATTCCTTCCCTTCTCCCTCCCTCCCTTCCTTCTTTCTCTCTCTCGTTCTACCTTTTAATTAAAACACTACTAAACTCCTTTTCAGCAGGTCTGTGAGCACATTTTTTATTGTTCAGGTAGAAAAACTTCTAGAAGCAGTATTGAGAAATTAAAGTATATGTACATTTTTAAGGGTAATTAAAGTATTGTTGCATCTTCTCCAAAAAGGTTGTACCAATGTATACTCCTATATTCATGGTGATTTTGTAATTAAAAATTTGGTTTTGTGTAGTCATAACTATTGATATTTTCCTTTATGTTATTTGCTTTTGGTATCATGCTTAGGGAAGGCTCATCTTCCCAAAGTGTGTGTAAATATATAATATTTGTATATATATTCCTTTCAATACTGTAATGGTTTATTTCATATATCTATACATAAATATATAGATATGGATATAGATATAGATGTAGATATAGAGGTATAAGACCCTTTGGTCCAAATAGAATTTATTCTGGGCTACTCTTTAATACTCTAACAGTTGCTGTCATGAGAATGTTATCAGCTAACTACAGGCACAGGGTTTACTATGGTCCAGCTAAGTGTTTTATTATCTGTTTAAACATCACCTATGTCAGCAATCCCCAACCTTTTTGGCACCAGGGAACAGTTTCGTGGAAGTCAATTTTTCTGTGGATGGGGCCAGGTGGGGGGGATGGTTCAGGCAGTAATGTGAGTGATGGGGAGCAATGGGGAGTGGCCCATGAAGCTTTGCTCACCTGCTGCTCACCTCCTGCTGTGCGGTCTAGCTTCCAGCAGGCCACGGACCACTACTGGTCTGCGGCCTGGGGGTTGGGGACCCCTGACCTATGTTATAGAAACTACAATGATTATCCTGTTTTACACATAAAGAAATTGAGACTTAAAAACAAGATTTAAAGCTAAGTACCTGTGGCTTCAAAGCTTGTTATCTTAACAAGTAAGCATATTGCCTTTCTTTAAAAAGAAGAGCTACACTGTGATTGAATACAATAATTAGTATTGTTGAATAGGAGATTTCTTGAAGGAGGGATTGCCTTTGATGATTGATAAAGAAGCTCAAGAGTCATAAAAGGAACCAGAGAGAGTTCCTGCGGGTTCCTAGACTCTTTACATAACTTTTTTCTCTGTCTTTTTTATATCACACTTTCATTTTGGATAGTGTAACTTCTCTGTCATCAGGCAATTGTAGTTAAATAATTTTCCTCTTAATACAAATTTAAGGTGATAGGTGCTTGCATTCTGTGTGGAATTGCAATTTCAATTCAGACGTCAGGAAAAGGAATCTCTTTTGCAATTGAGGTTAAAGGTCCCACAGAACAAAGTGGAATGATTCACCACCTGCATGAGTTTTCTCACTGCGGTTATGTTTTATCCTTTTACGAAAAAAGATTCTGAATATTTTAGGAGACTGATGCTGAATTTTCTAACATTGTTGGCAAGTGTCACAATTGCGTTCTTCTTACTTACAGTTTAGTATTAACATTTCCTATTTGAATATTTAATATCATTAGAAAAATAGATAACATTCTTTTTATTTTTTTGCTTGCTCCTTTTCATTATAAAAAATATTGTCCTGGGGCTTCCCTGGTGGCGCAGTGGTTGGGAGTCCGCCTGCCGATGCAGGGGACGCGGGTTCGTGCCCCGGTCTGGGAGGATCCCGCGTGCCGCAGAGCGGCTGGGCCCGTGGGTCGTGGCCGCTGGGCCTGCGCGTCCGGAGCCTGTGCTCCACGACGGGAGAGGCCACAGCAGTGAGAGGCCCGCATACCGCAAAAATAAAAAAAATAAAAAATATATATTGTCTTGTCTCTTAAGTAAAAAAGAATACATTCCCTTGGTTAAAAAAAAAAAGCAGCAGCAGCAATTTTAGAAAATATTGATCTGGCTTTCATATCTGAAAGCTGTCTTTCTTAATTTATAAGAAATCACTGTAGAATTGTATAATTTTTTTCTCAAGAAATAAAAGAGAGGGACTTCCCTGGTGGTCCAGTAGTTAAGACTCCATGGTTCCACTGCAGGAACATAGGTTTAGTCCCTGGTCAGGGAACTAAGATCCTGCATGCTGTGTGGTGCAGCCAAAAAAAAAAAAAAACAAGAGAGACATTAAGAGAGTGGCTCACTTTTTTGGAGTATGTGTTTTCAAAACGTGAAGATCCATAAATTGAATAATTTTCACGGATTATAAAATTTATAGTGCATTTTTACAGAAATATATTTTGATTCTATAGCAATCTGTAATTACATTATAAAAACAACCTTTGAAGCCATATATTTTTATATTTGTTAAGATATTAATAATGATGTTCAAAACATGTTACAAATTACATTTTGTTTTGGCCTTTTTATCCCGATAGAGACTCAATTTTCTTAATCATTGACCTACATGAAATCATAGACCTACAAGCAACATAAACGTTGTGTATTGACTTGTAAAAAATGCAAACTTATTTTTAGACTACTGTAAATATTCCCATTGTGAATATGGGAAATTTAACTGTTTCTTTCAGGGGTTTCATCTCATGTAATAGCTCATGAAGTTTTTTTAATATCTCAAGGTTCTATTAATGTTTTTTTTGTGTTTGATTAACATTATAAGAAAGATTTCTGTGTTAAAATGTGAAGTATATTTTTAAACTCTGAGGATCACTTTCTTGATTTTTAAAAACATCTTTACTGTAATAGAATCCTTTAAGAGGTACCTCTTCATTAGGTTTTTAGTAAATATGTCATGGATTTTTTTCTCATTTATCATATGTGCTTATGGAGAAATGTTTGCATCCATTCACTAGCTGGTTTCTAACATCATGGAGTAGGAGTCTGAAGGAGTCTGTACCACTGGTTGTTGGGGGAGCTAGTACATTAAAAAGTAAAGCATTTTTGTATTTCTTTTAAAAATATCTCTTTGTCAGGAGGACCTCAATATCACTAATTTGCTAGGTGGACTCAGAAGACTCAGGATGTAGTCAGGAGAAGGGCTATGGTTTATTACAGCCTAAGGAAAAGGCACATGGGGCAATGTCTGAGAGAAATCAGGTACAAGCTTCCAGGGTTCTCTCTCAGCATAGTCACACAGGAAGCAGTGATTCCTCCAGCGATGAGTGTGACAAATGTAAAATGTTGCCAGCCAATGAAACTTCTTAGAAGCTCAGCAACCAGCGTTTTCGGTGGGGATGGTCATGTAGGCACCTTCTGTCCGGCATGTACCAAAATGACAGACTCCCAGAAGAAAAGCAGGAATTCAGCATAATCTATATTATTTATATAAACTGTTTAGGCATAGCGAGCCTTGTATCAGTGCTGGGAATGGTGGGTACCCTCCTGAATCCAAGTTCCATCTCTACCACTAACACATTATGTCTCTGAGAAAATCACTTTTACCATTCCAAATCTCAGTTTTCTTCTCTCTTAAATGGCAAGATAATATTGGCTAGATAATATTAGAAGTAATCTCTAATTCTCTAATTATTAGAATCGGAGTTTTATATAGATTTGTTTCTTAATCTATGTAGATCAATGGGATTCTTTTAAATTACTTCTTCCTCTAGCCCCCAATGTGATGTATTATAGATGAGGCTCAGAGGTTTCTATTACACTTAGGTTATTTCTGTTTGAATTTTTCCTACTTTTATAATTTCCACATCCAAACATAAAGTTGTGTCTTGTATGGTAAAAATCCAAAGGAAGAAGTTAAGTTATAGACTGCATGGCCTTAATGAAATAGATATGAACTGTGACAAGGCAAGTAGTCAATCCCCATTTAGCTGAGGGGGGCACAATAAGTCAGAGAGAATAGTTAATTTGTAAATGTCTGTACAGCTAACACATCAAAGAGCCTAAACAAATAGTTCTTCTAGCTACTCAACAGGATGTTCTTTGGGGGGCAGATACTGACATTTTGCAGTAGGAAAATGTGGCTCAGTAAATAGGAGTGGCTCAATAAATGTTAGACAGATAATAGTTATACAAACTTGGAGCAATTGACTCATTCTCTCATGGGACAAACCTTTAGAACATAGCTATCAAAAACGTTCTTCCTTTTAATGTTTTGATTGATGGTTTTGTAATTACCTTTGGTGTTTTCAATTCACCTGGGACCTGACTTTTGCTGTAGGGGATTTTATCCCTTCTCTTGAGAACATTAGTTTCTGCCTTACTCTAGCAGTTTCTTCCCCTGCTCTTGCTGTGTCTCTCTGTCTCTGTCTCAGGGTACTGGAGGCTACTTGGTAAATCGTAATTTTTTTTTTTTTTTTTTTGGTCTCCTTGTCTGCTTTCATGTACCATTCTGGTCTAGAACAAAGAAATATTTGTCCCTGCTCAAGCTGTCATTGAGATAGAAGCTCCCAAACAGCACCATTTCAAAGAAAACCCTTTGACAGAATAAAATAAAGCAATTTGCCAATTTCAGTGAAGATCATGGCCATTCTGGTGGAAAATGTGTTCAATCATTCTTGTAAATGAAAGAGAATTATAGTGCTACTATATTATTTTTTACAATACTTTATATATCCTGTACTGACATTTTGCTTTTTAGTTAGTTGGACGTAAATATAGCTCTTCAAGTGTATTTTGGGAAGTATATTTTGTTCAAAAGTTCTTTGGTACTTTTGGAAAATTCTTCTTTAATAATTCTATTTTGAAAATATTTTTCTAGAGCTACATGGAAAATAAGCACTGTAACTAAATTTTTGGTATTAAAATGTACCTACTAAATTATTTTTAGAGATGCATTTAATTGAATATTGAAAAATAATTCCATACTGAAAATATTGTATGTTGACAGCTAGACTCTATCTTTTGGAATTGTATCTTTGTAATTTCAGTACCATATTTAACAAATTACGTTTATAGTTCTCTACTTAATTCAACTCTTAGGCATTATATGAAGGAGACATTTTTAAGTATCAGTACTTGAAGTATTATGATTAAATCTATTCATATAAATTTGATGCTTTGAGATTGTGAAAGAAAATGTCAATTAGTTTGTAATTTAAAATACCAGTAGCCCTAGAGTTGTAATATTGAAATGATGCTATGTTTGTTTCACTTGAAATAGTAGATTCTAAGAGATTTTGAAATGTTAATTTAAAACAAAAGGCATTGAGAACAATAATATGTGAAACATAAAAACTGTTTTCCAGTGGAGCAATAGAAATGAAAGAGTAGGGTGTAAGATATCTAGACTTCAGTGGAACTATAATTTTAAATCTTGTTTAAGATCTGTGTGCTTCAAATTTATTTATAATTTTGAATCAATAATATATTTGCAATGTTTTTGCATAGTTGTTTACTAGTTGGGCCACAATATTGCCCCCCCACCAGGGGTCCTATTTTAATTGTAGTCTATGTAAATAATGCCTATTGTAGCTATGCCAGGAGAAGCAATGATCTTAGGAACATGCCATTTTGTTTGGCATCTGGTGACCAAGTATCAAGGATAGAAGTAGACCTTCTGTAAAAGTTGATATATTTGAAAATAATAAACATGTCAGTAGTGATATAGAAATTGTTTCAGAGTATTCACTACAAAGATTCACCATTTGACTCTTCTGAATCTAGCTGGGAATTCTAAAGTGTCTAAAAGTACTCTATTTTCAGACCTAGCCAAATTTCACACACAAACAAAAGTCACAGTTCTGGATAACTCAGTAATAAATACTTTAAGATATAACAACAATTTAATTTTTATGATGACGTAGCAGTTTTCAAAGCAGATTTAACTAGACATTTAAAGCTAATATGTTGTTTTGGCTGAAATGATTCTGTTAATTTACTTGGTTTTCCACTGAATTTTCCACATGAAAAGGCATCTGTATATTGAGTCTTTTTATTTTATCTATTTAAACATTAATTTCTTGTTTATAAATGCTTAAGTTACAACATTTCTTTTCTGGTACTATTAAGCATATGTTTAGAAGGCCTATTATCTCTTTCCCAGTTATTTATAAGTATATGAAATATACTTTTTGGCAATATCACAAATATTTTAAAAGAAAAATTTCAGTAATGAAGTTTAGCATGTACTCTTTGAAATTTCATGATAGATAAAAATTAAGACATACTAATATTATTTACAAAATTTAATATAAATTAAATTCCCAAATAATTTGGGAAGGTTTCTTGTGAAGATTAGAAAGATTTATTTGGCTTAATTTATACAACAGCACCTAACTAAAACTTACTTAAGACTAATATAAACATTTAAGGTTATAAATGTCCTTTTAGATACTAAGTTTACTATATTCTACAAGTTATTATTTATAGTATTGTTTTTATTTTTACTCAGTTCTAAGTAATTTAAAATTTCCATTATGATTTATTTATTTTCTGACCAAAGAGTTATTCAACTCTGTGTTTTTAAAATGTATGTTTTTGTTTGTTTTTTTGTTTTTACAAACTTGTAATTTAATTGCATTCTGATCAGTGAAGGTGATCTATGTTTTAAATTTCTTGAAACATATTTTTTCCTAGAATAGGGTAAATATTTGTTAATATTCTGTGTGTGCTTAAGAAGAGTGTACTTTTCTTTGGTGACTGCAGATTCTAATGAAAGTCATTAAATTAAATTTGCTATTTTTATAAATTTCTATAACTATTAATTTTGTCTAATTAACCTATTTCAGTACTTGAAAGAGGTGTGTCAGTCTCTCTCAATACTATTGATTTGTACATTTCTCCTTTTATTTTTCTCAACTTCTGTTTTATATATTTGGGGACTTTTAAATTATGCACATATAATTTAGAATTATATATGTTACATATTCCTAGTGAAGTGAATGTTTTATTATAATGAAATTGCCATCCTAACTCTAGTAACAGTGTAGTTTTATTTTATCTGAAATGTACTTGGCCATTCCATATTTCCTTTGGTTCATGTCTGCTTTGCATTTCTTTTCCATCTGTTTCCACCCAGAGTTTCAAAATCTGTATGTTTTACATTTGTCTTGTGTCCCTATAGCTGTGTTTTATGGTATAATAATGATATCTTTATTTCTTTTTCTCTATTTAGAAAAAATTAATAGACTTTTGCTTAACAGTTGTAGGTTTACCAAAAAATTAAGTGGAAAGTACAGAGAGGTTCCATATATCTACTTATTTCCTCCATCTCCAATTTCCTCCACTAATCTCACATTACTGTGGTGCATTTGTTCCAACTGAAGAGCCAATATTAATAGATATGTTATTACTAACTAAAGTCTATAGTTTACATTAGGGTTCACTCTATGTTGTTCATTCTATGGGTTTTGATAAATGTATAATGACATGTATTCACCACTATATTATCATACAGAATAGTTTCACTGACCTAAAATATCTCCTGTGCTCTACCTTTTTATCTCTCCTTTCCTTTTCCTGAACCATTGGCAACCACTGATCTTTTTTTACTGTCTCCATAGTTTTGCCTTTTACAAAATGTCATATAGTTAGACACATATAGTATGTTACCTTTTCAGATTGGCTTTTTTCATTTAGAATTATGCATTTAAGATTCCTCCATGTTTTTCTGTGGTTTGATAGTTCATCTCTATTTATTGCTAAATAATATTCCATTTTATAGGTGCTTTAAAAAAGCAGTTTGTTTATTCACTCACCTATTGAGGGATTTCTTACTTGATTCCAAGTCTTGATAATTATGATTAAAGTTGCTGTAATTATTTGTGAATAGGTTTTTGTGTGAACTTGAGTTTCCAAACCATCAGGTGAATACCAAAGAGTGTGAGTGCTAGATCATTTTTTAACAGTTTGTTGAATTTTGTAAAAAACTGCCAAAGTGTCTTCTGAGATGACTGTGCCATTTTGAATTTCCATTAGCAATGAGTGAGAACTCCTGTTACTTCTTCACATCCTTGCCAGCATTTGGTGTTGTCAGTGTTTCAGATTTTAGTGTAGATGGGGTCGTAAAAATATCCAATCAGACATTTTCTTTTGTATAACTGATGAATTATTACATTTATATTTATTTTGATTATTGTTATTTAACTTACTGTGTCTTTTTTGTCTATGTCCTACTTTTTCAATGAACCATTTTTGTTTCCTTATTGCTTCATGTTGGATTGGGGCATTTGGGGTGTGTGTGTGTGTGTGTTATGTCCCATCTTCTCACTTCTCTGGTTTGGAACTATTGTTTTCGTGGTTATTCTTGATGTTTACCATGTATACTTAAAGTATAAAGTTGAATGGTAATTTAGGACTGGGATCTTAGAACACTTTGATATGATCATCTTTCTGATTTACTTGTTGTTTTCATTTTTTTTCTGATTCACTTGTTTTCATTTTTTTAATTAAATTTTTTAAATGACTGTAATTTTGACATTATTACTATCATATACAGATAATATTTGTGTAGATTTATTTTTTATTCATTCCAGAAACACAGCTTATTCAAACACAATTATATTTTGGTGATTATTTCCTTTCAGCACTTTGAAGATATTTTAAAAATAGTGTTCTGGCTTTCATTACTGTTGTAGAGGAGTCTGCTACCAGAATGGCTGGTGTTCATTTTTAGATTTGACCTGCTTCACCTCCTCTTTTGCCTTTTCATCTGCAGTTTCAGCATAATGTGCTTGGGTGTGTGTTCTTTTAGTTGCTTTTACCATTTGAGCATTTTTAGTCATTATCTCTTTAAATACAAACTCTTTAAACTTTTCCTTACACTCTCCTCTGGCTCTCCTCTTTAATATTATCTTACATCTTCTCATTCTATCTTCTATAACTTTAAAAAATTTCCCCATCTTTTTCTATCTTGTTTGCTCTTTGTGTTCCAACTGTGTAATTTCTTCAACTCTGTCTTCCTCTTCACTGATTATTTCTTTGGTTCTGTCTAATTTGTTGTTAACATTTCCCTCTTGTTTTATTTTCTAATATTTTATTTTATTTCTGAATATTCTGTTTGGTTTCTTTTCAAATCTGCTGATATTTTGGGAATCTCTTATAGTATTTAAATATTTCTACTCTGTAATTAATTTTAAACAAAACAAAACAATCAAAGGGCATGTTTCATAGAGGATAGATTTTGCTCACCCCTAAATCCACTCTGACAGGTACATACAAAGATGCTTACACTGCTATGGCCACTTCTAGTAACCATCTGATTTTCCAGTGCTTTGAGAACTGAGCATGTCATATAAGTACACAACAATAATTCCTTTGGCTCTCATAGCAGAATGTAAGATTTGTGTAGCAGAAATATATGTTCTCGAAGACAGGTTATGACACAAATAATTTGATACTATTCTGGTTTGACATGAGCTATGACAATTTATATATTATTAAGATTTTTATTATATTTTGCTTTTGATAAAATTAAAAATATAAACCATAAAAGATCTAGGTTATGTATATTTTAAGCAAACAGTTAAGTAAGTTTAATGAATAGTTTATTAACTTTAAAATCAGTATGGGATTTCTCTTCATGACATGTTTAGTTTTTAAATTTATTGCTATCAATTAAAAATAGATATATACTTATTACTTATAGAGTATACTATATTAATTTTTCAATTATACTAAGACATTGGGTACTGAACATTTGATTAGAGCATTTTCCCTAATAGATCTTATTTATGCTTAATTGAATTGCAAATTTTACTACATGTTTTATTTCTGATACATTCCAAGTATTACCTTACCTATATTTATCTTTAGAATTTTTAAATATATGATTCAATAATACTAAATGAGTTACTCAAATTTGACAATAATCTCGAGAAGCAATCTGATACAGTTAAATGATACAGGCCTAGTTTAAAATTATACTTCTGCTTTAAAAATAAACCTATATGAGCATATGACAGTTGTTTAGTTTTTTTGAATATCAATTTTGTCACTTACAAGATTAGGCTAACAGTGTTGCTGTAAATATTAAATGAAAATAAAAACTTACATAGTGCCTGGTACCCAATATTTTCCCAAGAACTGAAACTTGTGATCATTTTTATTATCATTATGTTTAATGAGTAGATACTTGCAAGAGTTTTGCATCCTTTGAGTATTTTTCTTAGAAGGTTACATTAACTCTACTAAACAATGTGAAACATAAAATAAAAACTATCCTTGCTATGTTTTTCAATATTATTTCTATTTGTTAGAAATGTTATAGCCATTTTCAGGTATGAATTTATATAATATTGGAATTATGAGGTAGTAGGATCTATCTATTACTGCATTTTAAGTATTAATGTCATTTAAGAGCTACTATTTCCTCTTTTGTAAAACAAAGAGATTCATTTAACATAGTGTTTACAAACACTAATCTCTGTTTTTTGTCCTCTATCACTACTAATTTCTATTTATTGACACAACAAATTAATAACTTAATTAATCATATACATATTGATTGAATACATACCATGGAAAAATCACCAATCCAGATCTTAAGAATTATTATAAGATGTAATTTTTGAAGGTGCAAGGAGGTTTTGATAGTGGAATAACAACGATTAGAACTCAGTTTTTCTAAATCAGTTACATAGAATTTTTCACCATATCATATTGCTTGCTGTAAAATGTCATCTCTGAGCTGAAGTTTCATACATATATGAAAAGTTCAATTGTAATTACTGATGTGGTAACAGTTCAAAACAAAGGGTGATAAGTGGATAAGACTTATATATTTAACAAGGCAATGAATGATTAATTGCCAAATGAACCATGAAGAAAATCATGCTTTAGCAATTCAGAGAAGGAAACTATAACTTGTTTTGTGATTTTATTAGCACTGTCATATGTCTATATCTCTGGGATATGTCTGTTCTGGGATATGTCTTGTCTCCCCAATTAGACTGTAAACTCATGTAGGTAGGAACTATTATTTTTATTTTTCTATATCACCATGAAACATGACATCAGACATGATTGCTGAAAGTGCTTGTGGATTTAAACATCATTATAATTATTCCTTTTTAAAAGTAAAAACATATTCTAAAATATATTAGTCTTAATACAGGATTCTCTTTAAATTATACTAGAATTAAATCTGTACTGAAATGTTTTCAACATCTTGGCCATACAAAAAATAAGTCAACTACTGCATGCTACATCTTCTCAATTATGTATGGGATTATATCAAATCTCTTTTGCCTAATGATGAATTTTTCACAATTTCAGCCATCAAAAAATATGCCACCATTGATAGATCATATTATAGTTTTCATGAATGTTATGAACTATATTTAAAAATGGAAAGATTATAAGATTTGCTAACAAAAAAAATTGCAGAAGGGAGCATATGACATGTATATTATACTTGTGAAGAGTAATTTCATTTGTATATCATTTTCTATAAGAAATACTTATTTTAATAAAGAACATGTATTGATCCAAGCAGAACTCATTAAATATGTAAAATTAATTATGTTGTTAGTGTAGAAATTAAAAATATTCAACATCACATTAAAAAAAGCAACTTATTTGATGAATAATGTACATATAAAAAGCATCCATTCTAAGTGTGCAGTTCAATGAATTTTGACAAATATGCGTACCCTTGTAACTATGCGTACCCTTGTAAATATGTACCCTTGTAAATATGTGTACCCTTGTAAATATGCGTACCCTTGTAAATATGCGTACCCTTGTAAATATGCGTACCCTTGTAAATATGCGTACCCTTGTAAATATGCGTACCCTTGTAAATATGCGTACCCTTGTAAATATGCGTACCCTTGTAACTATGTAACCATATGTTTACAGTGGTTGTTTTAAAGTCTTTGTCTACCAATGCCATCACCTCTGTCATTTCAGGATCTGTTTCTATTACCTGATTTTTCTCCTGTTAGGTGTCACTCTCCTGCTTCTTTGCATATCTAATGATTTTGAGTGTTACACTGCTAAATATGAGTTTTATTGTTTTAAAGCTTGTTGACATTTGTTTTGGCAGCCAGTTAAATTATGATAAGCTATGTTAGACAGGTTTAAAATATAGTTTACCCTAGGCTGGTTAACCTCTATTGCTATGGTCTTACACCTTTGGGTTTTCAAATGAATGCCTTAGGTGTTCAAGGGTGTCTCTACATTCTGGCTAGTTTGAGCTTTGGGAATTGTTCAGCTTACAACTCCCCTTCCTTGTTCTTTGCTCAGTCTCGTGGCATTTCACCCTCTACATGTACCACTTATAATTGAGCAAACAACTCAGAGACCCCTGTGCAGCTTCTTAGAGCTTTTTCTCTATGTAGCTCCATCAACTGTAGTACTCTTCCCTGAAAATTTAACTTCCCCAGTTTCCTCAAACACTAATTTCTGTTTCTTCAATTTTGTGAGACTTCTTGCTTGCTTCATTTTCATTCTTCTGTGCGATAGCCTGGAAAGCAATTTTATAACATTTGCTTATTTCCATGGCATAAATATTCCCCCCATGGCTAATTTCAGTCTACCAATGTGACATTATTGAACATAGGGTTGAGGAAAATGCACACCATCAGTTCTTGTGTACCACTAAGCTTAGAATGTATGACAGTTAATTTCTTTTTGAAATATAGTGTCCTACTTTAAGTATGTATAGTCACCCGTGAATTTTAAATCTTGAATAGTTTTCCATGTTTGCTTAAGCAGTTTCTTTAACATAATTTCTATTCATCTTCAAATTAAGTTGGGTCAATTGATAGTTTTCTGAGTTGCACTAGATACCTTCTAAAAAGATTTTATTTTTTTGCGGTACAGAGGCCTCTCACTGTTGCAGCCTCTCCCATTGTGGAGCACAGGCTCTGGACGCGCAGGCTCAGCAGCCATGGCTCACAGGCCCAGCCGCTCCGCGGCATGTGGGATTCTCCCAGACTGGGGCACGAACCCATGTCCCCTGCATTGGCAGGCGGACTCTCAACCACTGCGCCATCAGGGAAGCCCTAAAAAGCTTTTTAAAAGAAAATCCAAGAGAAGGGAATTTTTGAATAATTTTATATGAATTTGATAAAATTTTTATTACATCCATAATGTTACCTGAAATTTTTATACAATCTTTTTCATATACAGTATATTTTTGAGCCTGTCTTATAATGAGTATTTCAACATTGCTTCAGCTGTCCTTTCTTAAAAATGATGATTAGATTGTTCGTTTTCTTTATGGCAGAGGGAGCAGTAATGAGTGCTTTTTCTTTTCTACATACGATGTAGAAAAAAATATGTTATGAGTATTATTTTTAAGCATATTTTAGAATGGGATGTCATGATTAAAAAATCTGATCACAAAATAATGGTGTTCTGTTATACAGTTGTCTGGATAATGTTTTTTAATTTCAGTATAATTTATATACAGTGCAATATTCAGATATTATGTTTACTCATCAATCAGATTTGATGAATGCATATCAAAATATGAACATTTCCATCACTTCATTAAGTGTCCTTGTGTCCCTTTTCAGTCAATCTTCCCCACAGAAGCAAATATCTATCACAAGTTATTTTGGCTTGTTCTAGAATTTCAAATAAATGAAATCACACAGTGTGTACTGTTTGACTAGTTTCACTCAGCATAACTTTTTTGAGATCCATCTGTGATGTTGCTGTATCAGTAGATTGTTTCATTTTACTTCCTAATAATATTTATAAAAGCAAAACAAGTTTATTTATTCATTCACCTCTTGATAAATATCATAGGTTATTTCTGGTTTTTGGCTATTAGGAATGAAGCTGTATAAACATTTTTAAACAGGGCTTTCTATGCACATATATTTTCATTTCTTTTGGATAATTAATTAGGAATGTAAATTGCTGCATCATAGGGTAGTTGCGTATTCAGCTTTAAAATAACCTAACAAATAGTTTTCTAAAGTGGTTGTATAATTTTAGTTAATTTTTTAAAAAATTACTTAAGTAACTTAGTATTTGAAGTACTCACAGTTTTCTCAGTGAAACACCAAATTTTAAAACGTAACAAAGAAATAAGAATCAAGTAGTATTTTGTGGATAATTCACTAATTAGATGTGATTTAAAAGGACAACAAAATCATATAATTGGCAAAATTATTAAAGTTGTAAATGCTTATAGATTTCTACCTAAAATATATATGACTGACTTTCTCCTTAGTTTGTCAGTAGGGTTGGGACTTTGTGGTCAATTCTTTACTCCTTGGCAATGTGACTATTAGGTTTAAAGCCCAAGGTTTTCATAGTTAGGGATGAACTTGTCTAATAATTCTTATTTCATCAATGATTATAATTATTAGAAACATGATTTTTTTTGGTCTGATTTTGAAATTGTTAGCTTTCATGAATATTGTAAAGAGATGTGTTAATTGGTAATTTTTTGCAACAATGGCCAGATACTACAGGGGAAAATCTGGTTAAGTATCTTAAGGAAAATTCCATGCTGTGAAATTTGCAAGTTTAGTGACAGTCATTGAACTTACATATACTTTCTATGATCAAAGTTATGTAGTAAGTTTTTTTGGAGGAAGGATGTGCAAGAAAAGGTAGATATGCATCTCAGCCAGGTATTCATTAACTCGTTCATGTAATATGTATTTGTCAGATGCCTATCATTTGCCAAACACTGAGCCAGGCAGTGGGTATACAGTATTGAATAAAATAGATCCCATCACTGAACTCTAGGAGCTCATTGTCTAGGAGAATAGACGGAAATTAAAGAAGCAGACATGCAAATAAAAATATCATAAAAGCTTGAAATAAGTGCTCTGAGGAAAAATTATGTGAGAAATATGAGAGTACTGTGGGTAGAGATAATACTTTTGATTTGTATGGTATATGTTTACTTTTGGGTTTGAACACTGCGAGGAGAATGTGGAGATACATCCTTCACATGTGTATAAAGTTTGTGCTCTTCTAAATGATAGAATTTTTTGAGTTGCATAAAAGTTAAAATATACGCATGTGACATGGAAGTACTATGTAAATATTTCTGTTTAGATGTTTAAGTAGACACACATAATTACAAATAGTTTAGTGGTCATATATATTTACTATTGAATACATAACGGTCTGAGGATTCTTTCTTTACTTAATTGCGTTATACTTCTTTACTATTCTTACCTAATTTTAAACTTAAACCCTCAGGAAATATGACCCTTATGTATTTTGGTTGATTGCTTAATAGCTTTATGGCTAATACTCTCAGCTTGTTAAACGTAATACATCTGTTATCATATCTGTTTAAATGATACCTTCTTCCAGATCCTAAGAAAAGTACAAGTAATTATGCTCTCATTTTATTGGTATGCCATTGCCTTTACAGGGACAGTCAAAAGCATTGTGCAGTGTAAATAGAATAAAATATAGTGCTATTAATCTGGAGAAACAGGTTTATTTTTTCCAACTGGAGATATCTGAAATGCTTGTCATAAAGAAATTATAAAAACATTTGAGTAGATATTAAACACTACAGAGAGCTTGAGGGTAAATGCTTAAGTTTTTTCTTGGTGACTCCTGCATAAGTTAGCTTATGATCAGATAATCAGTTGTCTGGGTAAAAAAACAAACAAACAAACAAGTGTTTAGATGCTTAAGTATATATAGTGTAACGCATTTGACTAGAAAAATCTGAATAATGGGACATTTTAAAAACTTTACCCTTTGCTCTTATTTTTTAAAGCTAACATCTGATGGAATAACAATTTCAAAAAATAGTTATTTGAGAAATATTAAAAAGTTATAAAAGATGTTAGCTTTACTGATAATGATGTAAAAATTGTATTTATTAATCTGCCAGCAGATGTCAAACGTAAATAAAAGCAAGTATTAAAAAGACTGGATGAAAAGTAGGCAGAAACCAGAAGGTATATTTGCATTTACATGGTTTGTCAGCCAAAAATATTTGTCAGTTTGTGTAAGGCAGGATGGCTGGAACCTAAGAAGTTTGTTTGTAAATTCTGCTAAATCCTTGATTGACCTCTGGACTATATGTAGTATGCTATGCTCCAGAAGATCTTGTAGAAAGCAACAGCTGAAAGATTAAAAGGACTTTTCAGAGATTTCAGATACTGTCCAAGGTAAGAAAGATAAGAGTTTTAATCTAGCGAAGTTAAATATACTCTAGAACATAAATCAACCTCTTTCAAAGATAGTAATAGAATTCAAAAACTAAAATGTGACTTTCACAATATATATTACACAATAAAAATTTGCTAGGCAAGTGAAGAAACAGAAGAATATGAGCCAAAATCAAGAGAAAAACTGAATAGGGGGGACCTTCAAGATGGCAGAGGAGTAAGAAGTGGAGATCACCTTCCTCCCCACAAATACATCAGAAATACATCTACATGTGGAACAACTCCTACAGAACACCTACTGAGCACTGGCAGAAGACCTCAGACTTCCCAAAAGGCAAGAAACTCCCCACATACCTGGGTAGGGCAAAAGAAAAAACAGAGACAAAAGAGGAGGGGTGGGGCCTGCACCTTGGAGAGGGAGCTCTGAAGGAGGAAAAGTTTCCACACACTAGGAAGCCCCTTCACTGGTGGAGATGGGATGTGGGCAGAAGGGAAGCTTTGGAGCCATGGAGGAGAGTGCAGCAACAGGGGTGCAGAGGGCAAAGCAGAGAGATTCCTACACAGATGATCGGTGCCGACCAGCACTCACCAGCCTGAGAGGCTTGTCTGCTCACCCACCAGTGTGGGATGGGCGGGGGCTGGGAGCTGAGGTTCGGGCTTCAGGGGTCAGATCCCAGGGAGAGGACTGGGGTTGGCTGTGTGGACAGGCCCTCAAGGGGGCCAGTGTGCCACAGGTAGCCAGGAGGGAGTCTGGGAAACAGTTTGGACCTGCGTAAGAGACCATTGTTTCAGGGTGCGTGAGGAAAAGTGATTCAGAGCACTACCTAAACGAACTCCAGAGATGGGCGCAAGCAGCTATCAGTGTGGGCACCAGTGACAGGGATGAAACGCTAAGGCTGCTGCTGCAGCCACCAAGAATCCTGTGTGCAAGCATAGGTCACTATCCACACCTCCCCTCCCTGGAGCCTGTGCAGCCTGCCACTCTCAGGGTCCCATGATCCAGGGACAACTTCCCTGGGAGAACACACGACGCGCCTCAGGCTGTTGCAGTGTCACTCTGGCCTCTGCTACCGCTGCCTCGCCCTGCATTCCCTACCCCTCCCTTCCCCTGGCCTGAGTGAGCCAGAGCCCCCTGATCAGCTTCTACTTTAACTCCGTCCTGTCTGAGCAAAGAACAGATGCCCTCAGGTGACCTACATGCAGAGGCAGGGCCAAATCCAAAGCTGAACCCCAGGAGCTGTGCGAACAAAGAGAAAGGAAAATTTCTCCCAGCAGCCTCAGGAGCAGCAGATTAAATCCTGACAACTTGATGTACCCTGCATCTCTGGAACACCTGAATAGACAATGAATCATACCAAAATTGAGGTGGTGGACTTTGGGAGCAACTGTAAACTTGGGATTTGCATTCTGCATCTAATTTGCTTCTGGTTTTATGTTTATCTTTGTTTAGTATTTACAGCTTATTATCACTGGTAGATTTGTTTATTGATTTGGTTGCTCTCTTCCTTTTAAAGTATATATATATTTTTTCTTTCTCTCTATTTGTGAATGTATATGTGTATACTACTTTGTGTGATTTTGTCTGTATAGCTTTGCTTTTACCATTTGTCCTGGGGTTCTGTCTGTTTTTTTTTTTTTATTATAGCTTTAGCACTTGTTATCCCTGGTGGATTTGTTTTTATGGTTTGGTTGCTCGCTTCTTTCTTTCTTTCTTTCCCTCTCTCTTTCATTACTTTTAATTTTTTTATTTTTAATAATATATTTTAAAATAACTTCATTTTATTTTATTTATTTCTTCCTTTCTTTTTATTTTCTCCCTTTTCTTCTGGGCTGTGTGGCTGACAAAGTCTTGGTGCTCTGGCCGTGTGTCAGGCCTGAGCCTCTGAGGTGGGAGAGCTGAGTTCAAGACATGGGACCATTGGAGACATCCTGGCCCCACGTAATATCAATGGGTGAGAGCTTTCCCAGCGATCTCTGTCTCAACACTAAGGCCCAGCTCCACTCAATAACCAGCAAGCTCCAGTACTGGACACCCCATGCCAAACAACAAGCAAGACAGGAACACAACCCCAGCCATTAGCGGAGAGGCTTCCTAAAATCATACTAAGTTCACAGACACCCAAAACACACTGCCAGATGTGGTCCCGCCCACCAAAAAGACAAGATCCAACCTCATCCACCAGAAAACAGGCACCAGTCCCCTCCACCAGGAAGCCTACACAACCCACTGTACCAACCATAGCCACTGGGGGCAGACACCAAAAACAATGGGAATTTTGAACCTGCAGCCAGCGAAAAGGAGACTCCAAACACAGTAAGTGCAGCAAAGTGAGAAGGCAGAGAAATACACAGCAGATGAAGGAGGAAGGTAAATGCCAACCGGACCAAACAAATGAAGAGGAAATAGGCAGTCTACCTGAAAAAGAATTCAGAGTAATGATAGTAAAGATGATCCAAAGTCTTGGAAATAGAATGGAGAAAATACAAAAACATTTAACAAGGACCTAGAAGAACAAAAGAGCAAGCAAACAATGAAGAACAACACAATAAATGAAACTGAAAATTCTCTAGAAGGAATCAGTAGCAGAATAACAGGCAGAAGAACAGATAAGTGACCTGGAAGATAAAATAGAGCAAACAACTACCACAGAGCAGAATAAAGAAAAATGAATGAAAACAATTAAGGACAGTCTCAGAGACCTCTGAGACAACATTAAATTCACCAACATTCAAATTATAGGGGTCCCAGAAGAAGAAGAGAAAAATATAGGGACTGACAAAATATTTGAAGCAATTATAGTTGAAAACTTGCTTAAGATGGGAATGGAAACAGTCAATCAAATCCAGGAAGCACAAAGAGTCCCATACAGGATAAATCCAAGGAGAAACATGCCAAGACACATGTTAATCAAAACATCAAAAATTAAATACAAGGAAAAAATATTAAAAACAGCAAGGGAAAAGCAACAAATAACATACAAGGGCATCCCCATAAGGTTAACAACTGATCTTTCAGCAGAAACTCTGCAAGGCAGAAGGGAGTGGCAGGATATATTTATAATGATGAAAGGGAAAAACCTACAACCAAGATTACTCTACCCAGCAAGGATCTCATTCAGATTCGATGGAGAAATTAAAACCTTTAGAGACAAGCAAAAGCTAAGAGAATTCACACCACCAAACCAGCTTTACAAGAAATGCTAAAGCAACTTCTCTAGGCAGGAAACACAATAGAAGGAAAAGACATACAATAACATACCAAAACAATTAAGGAAATAGTAATAAGACCTTACATGTCAATAATTACTTTAAGTGAAAATAGATTAAATGCTCTAACCAAAAGACATAGACTGGCTGAATGGATACAAAAACAAGACCCATATATATGCTGTCTACAAGAGATCCACTTCAGACCTAGTGACACATACAGACTGAAAGTGAGGGGATGGAAAAAGATATTCCATGCAAGTGGAAAGCAAAAGAAAGCTGGAGTAGTAGTTGTCATATCAGGCAATATAGACTTTAAAATAAAGACAATTAAGGAGACAAAGAAGGACACTACGTAATGATCAAAGGATCAATCCAAGAAGAAGATATGACAATTGTAAATATTTATGCACCCAACATAGAAGCACCTCTATACATAAGCCAAATGCTAACAGCCATACAAGGGGAAATTGACAGTAAAACAATCATAGTAGGGGATTTTAACACTCCACTTTCACCAATGGTCAGATCATCCAAAATGAAAATAAATAAGGAAACACAAGCTTTAAATGATACATTAAACAGGATGTACTTAATTGATCTTTATGGGACATTCCATCCAAAAATAACAGAATACATTTTCTTCTCAAGTGCTCATGGAAATTCTCTAGGATAGATCATATCTTGGGTCACAAATTAAGCCTTGGTAAATTTAACAAAATTGAAATTGTATCAAGTATCTTTTCTGACCACAATGCTATGACTAGATATCAAGTATGGGAAAAAGATCTGTAAAAAATACAAACAGACGGAGGCTAAACAGTACATTACTAAATAACCAAGAGATCACTGAAGAAGTCGAAGTGGAAATCTCAAAATACCTAGTAACAAATGACAATGAAATGGCCCAAAGCCTATGGAATGAAGTAAAAGCAGTTTTAAGAGGGAAGTTTATAGCAATACAGTTCTACCTCAAGAAGCAAGAAACATCTCAAGTAAACAACCTAACCTTACACCTGAAGCAACTAGAGAATGAAGAACAAAAAAAACGAAAGTTAGCAGAAGGAAAGAAATAAAAAGCAGATCAGAAATAAATGAAAAAGAAATGAAGGAAACAATAGCAAAGAACAATAAAACTAAAACCTGGTTCTTTGAGAAGATAAACAGAACTGATAAACCATTAGCCAGACTTATCAAGAAAAAAAGGGAGAAGACTTAAATCAATAGAATTAGAAATGAAAAAGGAGAAGTAACAACTGTCACTGCAGAAATACAAAGGATCATGAGAGATTACTACAAGCAACTATATTCCAATAAAATAGACAACCTGGAAGAAATGGGCAAATTCTTAGAAATGCACAACCTTCTGAGACTGAACCAGGAAGAAATAGAAAATATGAACAGACCAATCACAAGCACTGAAATTGAAACTGTGGTTAAAAATCTTCCAACAAACAAAAGCCCATGACCAGATGGCTTCACAGACGAATTCTATAAAACATTTAGAGAAGAGCTAACACCTATCCTTCTCAAACTCTTCCAAAGTATTGCAGTGAGAGGAACCCTCCCAAACTCATTCTATGAAGCCACCATCACCCTGATACCAAAACCAGACAAAGTAGTCACAAAAAAAGAAAACTACAGGCCAGTGTCCTGATGAACGTAGATGCACAAATCCTCAACAAAATACTAGCAACCAGAATCCAGCAGCACCTTAAAAGGATCATACACCATGATCAAGTGGGGTTTATCCCAAGAATGCAAGGATTCCTCAATATATGCAAATCAATCAATATGATAAAACATATTAACAACTTGAAGGAGAAAAACCATATGATGATCTCAATTGATAGAGAAAAAGCTTTTGACAAAATTCAACACAGGTTTTTGATAAAAACCCTCCAGAAAGTAGGCATAGAGGGAACTTACCTCAACATAAAAAAGATCCTATATGACAAACCCACAGCTGACATCATTTTCAATGGTGAAAAATTGAGACTATTTCCACTAAGATCAGGATCAAGACAAGGTTGCCCATTCACACCACTGTTATTCAACATAGTTTTGGAAGTTTTAGCCATAGCAATCATAGAGGTAAAAGAAATAAAAGGAATCCAAATTGGAAAAGAAGAAGTAAAACTGTCACTGTTTGCAGACGACATGATGCTATACATAGAGAAACCTAAATATGCTACCAGAAAGCTACTAGAGCTAATCAATGAATTGGTAAAGTAGCAGGATACAAAATAAATTCACAGGGCTTCCCTGGTGGTGCAGTGGTTGAGAGTCCGCCTGCCAATGCAAGGGACACGGGTTCGTGCCCTGGTCCGGGAAGATCCCACATGCCGTGGAGCGGCTGGGCCCGTGAGCCATGGCCGCTGAGCCTGCGCGTCCAGAGCCTGTGCTCCGCAACGGGAGAGGCCACAACAGTGAGAGGCCTGTGTACCGCAAAAAAAATAAAAATAAAAAAATAAATTCACAGAAATCTCTTGCATTCCTATACACTGATGATGAAAAATCTGAAAGAGAAATTAAGCAAACACTCCATTTACCATTGCAACAAAAAGAATAAAATACCTAAGAATTAACTTACCTAAGGAGACAAAAGAACTGTATGCCAAAAACTATAAGACACTGATGAAAGAAATTAAAGATGATACAAACAGATGGAGAAACATATCATATTCTTGGGATTAGAACAGTCAATATTTTGAAAATGACTATACTATCCAAAGCAATCTACAGATTCAATGCAATCTCCAAACAGATGCAGAAATATATCACGTTCTTGGGATTCGAACAATCAATATTGTGAAAATGACCATACCATCCAAAGCAATCTACAGATTCAATGCAATCCCTATCAAACTACCAATGGCATTTTTCACAGAACTAGAATAAAAAAATTCACAATTTGTCTGGAAACACAAAAGACCCCAAATAGCTGAAGCAATCATATGAACGAAAAACAGAGCTGGAGGAATCAGGCTCCCTGACGTCAGACTATACTACAAAGCTACAGTAATCAAGGCAATATGGTACTGGCACAAAAACAGAAATATAGATCAATGGAACAGGATAGTAAGCCTGGAGATAAACCCACATACATATGGTAACCTTATTTTTGATAAAGGAGGCAAAAATATACAATGGAGAAAAGACAGCCTCTTCGGTAAGTGGGAAAAGTGGACAGCTACATGTAAAAGAATGAAATTAGAATGCTCCCTAACACCATACACAAAAAAACCCTCAAAATGGATTAAAGACTTAAATGTAAGGCCAGACACTATCAAACTCTTAGAGGAAAACATAGGCAGAGCACTCTATGACATAAATCACAGCAAGATCCTTTTTGACTCACCTCCTAGAATAATAGAAGTAAAAATAAACAAATGGGACCTAACGAAACTTAAAAGCTTTTGCACAGCAAAGGAAACTATAAACAAGATAAAAAGACAACCCTCAGAATGGGAGAAAATATTTGCAAATGAAGCAACTGACAAAGAATTAATCTCCAAAATTTACAAGCAGCTCATGCAGCTCAATATTAAAGAAACAAACAACCCAATCCAAAAATGGGCAGAAGACCTGAGTAGACATTTCTCCCAAGAAGATATACAGATTGCCAACAAACACATGAAAGGATGCTCAACATCACTAAGTAGAGAAATGCGTATGAAAAGTACAATAGGTATCACCGAACACCAGTCAGAATAGCCATCATCAAAAAATCTATAAACAGTAAATGCTGTAGAGGGTTTGTAGAAAAAGGACCCCTCTTGCACTGTTGGTGAGAATGTAAATTGATACAGTCACTATGGAGAACAGTATGGAGGTTCCTTAAAAAACTAAAAATAGAACTACCATAGGACCCAGCCATGCCACTACTGGGCATATACCCTGAGAACACCATAATTCAAGAAGAGTCATGTATCACGCTGTTCATTGCAGCTCTGTTTACAATAGCCAGGGCTTGGAAGCAACCTAAGTGTCCATTGACAGATGAATGGATAAAGAAGATGTGGCATAGATATACAATGGAATATTGCTTAGCCATAAAAAGAAACGAATTGTTTTTTGTAGTGAGGTGGATAGACCTAGAGACTGTCATACAAAGTGAGGTAAGTCAGAAAGAAAAATACAAATATCGTATGCTAACAAATATATATGGAATCTAAAAAAAAAAAGTTCTGAAGAACCTAGAGGCAGGGCAAGAATAAAGCTGCAGACATAGAGACTGGACTTGAGGACACAGGGAGGGGGAAGGGTAAGCTGGCACGAAGTGAGAGAGTGGCATGGATCTATATACACTACAAAATGAAAAATAGATAACTAGTGGGAAGCAGCCACATAGCACAGGGAGATCAGCTCAGTGCTTTGTGACCACCCAGAGGGGTGAGTTAAGGAGGCTGGGAGGGAGATGCAAGAGGGAGGAGATATGGAGATATATGTGTACGTATAGCTGATTCAGTTTGTTACATAGCAGAAACTAACACACCATTTTAAAGCAATTATACTTCAATAAAGATATTTTTTTAAAAAACTGAATAGAAATTCACTCTGAGATAAACTTGGAGTTGAAATCAGCTAAAAAGATTTTTAAGGCAGGATTTATGAATATACAGAAGAGTTTAAAGGAGGATATGGTCCTAGTGAGTGAAGTCATAATCATAGTAGAGAAATAGAAAGTATATTTTTAAAATGGAAAATTTAGAGCTGGAAAGTAGGTATACAACATGAAAAATTTATTGGGTGGGGCCAAGAGCAGTTGACGAATGCAGAAGAAATGGACAATAAATGTAAAGATAAATCAATAGCAATTATCTGATCTGAAGGTCAAAGGGGATAAAAGATTAAAAAAAGAAAAGATTCTCAGTGAACTGTGGAACAATATTAAGGGTCCAATGTATGTGGATTTGCGATCTCAGAAAAAGAGGAAAGAAATAATGCGGCATAAAATTATTTGAAGATATACTGGCACCAAAAGTCTCTAATTTTGTGAACATAATTGATTTTCAGATCCAAGAAGTTCAGGGACCCTAACAGCGTACATACAGTTATACCACACCTAGGCACATCATTGGCTAACTCCTGAAAGCAAATGTTAAAAAGAAGATATTGAAAGCTAGAGAAAAAGCAGCACATTGTATACAGGGAAAATGTGACGGATGATTTTTCATCAGAAACAAAGGAGGACAGCAGAATCTAGAACAACATCTTTAAAGCACAGAAAGAAAACATCTATCAAAATCTATCAACCTCAATTCTATATCCAGTGAAGATGTTCTTCAATTTGAAGATGAAACAAAGATATTTCCTCATTAAAAAATTGAATGGATTTCAAGAGCATATCTGCACTCTAATTAATGTTAAAGTAATTTCTTCAGGCTGAGAACAATACCAGATGGTAAATTGATATATAGGAAAAAATGGAGAAGAGCAGAAATGGTACCTATACAAGTAAATATTAAAAAACATATTTACTTTTCTCTATTTAGTTAACAATCATCTTAAAACATAAGAGACATTCTTTATGATTTGAGCTCAGTCACTTTACCAAAGCCATAAAAATAAATTGTATAAATAAAATTTCATCAAAACTAAAACTTCTGGTAATCAAAAAGCCCCATTTAAAAAGTGAATAGTTGAGCCATATGCTGGGCAAAAATATTCACAAAATATATATTTGACAAAGGATTTGTCATCCAACTGAAAAAAGATAATTAAAAAAATAAGCAAAAGATTTGAACATACACTTCACAGAGAAAAATATGCACATATGCACATATAAAATAAATACAAGCAATTATCAGGGAAATGAGTATTCCAATCAGAGCAATAAAAAGCAATACAAAACAATAAAAGACAAAAAGAATTTTGAGTGGTTTTCTAGATACAGTTTTGCAAAATTGATTACTACAAAAAGATCTTTGCAGTGATTGGGTATATATGTATGAACATTTTTTACCTCAGTTGTCTATTGTATGGCAGTCACAGCTCAGTTCTTTAGATGGCTGCATGACCTCTTTTTATGTAGACATAAGGTATGCTTTGTGTGGATGCTAGAAAACTCTTGCTGTCTACTCTGTTTTGTGGTAATATGTCCACTGAGAAGAAAAAATAAATTTTTTTTCTCTTAAAGATTATTTACAGTCCCAGGTATCTTAAAGCCATTTTGTCTGAAAACATACATACTTATCTACCAAGCTGTAAATTAGTTGTCCCTCGGCCCACTTAACTTAAGAGATAGCAGTGAGATGGGTCAGCTTTGTATCTCAGTGACAGCAGTGGGCTTGAGGACTGAGAGGGTGGAGCACTGAATGAGATGTCATTTGTAAGTTTTGTCTGATTCCCACATGGATTTGTCCTGGTTGTGTAAGGAGCTAAACTGTGTGGAAGTCAACTTGCAAATGTCAATCTACTTCAGAACTGGCACCTGAATTAATCAATTTTCAATGTTACTGTTATACTAATTTAGGACCAGATTCATGTTTGAGAATTAAACAAAAAAACAAATACAACATAAAAAAGAATTGATTGTGTAGCACCAGTTCTTCTCCATATTGGTTTTCATTCTTTCCAGATGTATGCCACACATTTGCTCTTAACTCAGATTTTACAGCTGCATCTATACAATTTTAAACATTAAAATGTCAATTTTTAAGCACATCTTTACTCTTTTTATAAGGATAGTGCTGAACTCTAACTAATTCAGTTTAACTTTGTTTCTGCCGTAGTGGTGATGCCCTTTGTCTATTTTTGATAAAATAAAAATAATTAATACGTTTATTCTTAGTTGTAAGGTATATTACCTTTAAAACAGGGGTTCCCAACCCTCGGGGCTGCAAACTGGTACTGGTCTGTGACCTGTTAGGAACCAGGCTGCAGAACAGGAGGTGAGCAGCAGGTGAGCGAGTGAAGCTTCATCTGCCACTCCCCATCATTCCCCATCGCTTGCATTACCCACCTGAGCCATCGCTCGCATTACTGCCTGAACCATTACCTGCCCCTGCCACGTGGAAAGATTGTCTTCCATGAAACCAGTCCCTGATGCCAAAAACGTTGGGGACTGCTGCTTTAAAAAATATTTAACCTTTGTGGGTGATTCTGAGGTAGCTAACCAATATATATTTCCTCTTTAGGCAAATAAAATCCAGAGAATCAAAATGTTAAATTTTAGATATTAAATCTAATTTCTGCACAGATAATTTCTTTATTTTTACTGAAATAATTATACAGTTAGTACTGAATTCATCAAGTGGATAATGAGAACTTTATATCATTGGACTTAAAAAAATTGCTTTAAATCATTGATGGATCTTTAACATTTTTTTCTACAAAAAATGTGTAAGGATATAAACAAAAGTATCAAATCTTGCAAAAATGTATAATGGAAAAGAAACATTACCCAAAAACATTTTCTGGAGCTACTGAGTAGTCATGGTAACAAAAAGTTACACTCTTTTAAACATTTGTAAGGGTTTTCATGTGGAAGGGATTTTAATTCTTAATAATTGCTATTTTCCTTTCAAAATTATGTCAAAAATATTTCCAAGATGAGGAACAAATATGTGGCTTATTTTAATGGTTTACATTAGGAAATCCACTTAACTTTTTAAAAACAGATGTGTGGAGGAATATTTGTCATATAATAACTTACACAAAAAGTGATAATTTGTGAAGTTTTGGCTCATGTATACATGTGTGAAATCATCCCTACAGTGGAGGTAATAAACATGCCCATCAATTCTTTTAATCCTTCTCTCCCATCATTCCCTGTTCTACCCTTTTGTCCCCAGGCAACCACTGATCTGCTTTGTGTGTTTATAGTATTCTCATTCATATATTCTCTCCACCATCCCCTCCCCACCCCTGCTCTCTCTCTCTCAGTATTGCTTCTTTTAGCCCGAATAATTATTCTGAGGTTCATCCATGTTGTAGTGTATTTCAATACTTCATTCCTTCCTATTCCTGACTAGTGTTACGTTGTGTATATATTCTGCAATTTGTTTATCTATTCAGCTATTGAAAGGTATTCGGGTTTTCAGATTTGGGCTATTAACATTTTGGTACAAGTTTTGTATGATCATATGTGATCATACACTTTCATTTCTCTTGGGGAAATACTTAAGAATGGAATAGTTGTATTATGTGGTAGGTGTATTTTGACTATTTAAAAAACTGCCAATTCCCACCAGCTATGTATGACAGAGTTCCATTTTCTTCGCATCTTCACCTCAGTATTTTTCATTTTGTCTTTTCTGATAGTGGCAGTGGCATCTTGTTGTAGCTTTAATTTGCATTTCCCTGATGGGGATGTTGTTGAGCACCTTTTCATGTCCTTATTTGCCATATGCATATTTTCTTTGGTACAATGTGTAAATAATTTTGCCCATTTAAAAATTTTTTGTTTTCTTATTATTGACCTTTGAGGATTCTTATATTCTGGATGCAAATACTTTATCAGCTACATGCTTTATAAGTATTTTATCCTGGTCTATGGCTTGTCTTTATCATTTTCTTAAAGTGTCTTCCAAAGACCATAAGTCTTTCATCTTGATGAGGTCTAGGATCCACTTTGAATTAATTTTTGTGTATGGTATAAGTTATTGATCAAAGTTCATTTTTTTGCATGTGGAGATATAATTGTATATTCATATGATAAAAGACCCATTTCTCCACTGACTTGCCTTTACCCTTTTGTCAACAATAATTTGTTCCATATATTTGTGGGTCAACTTCTGGCTGTATTTTCTTCCACTTTTCTGTTTTGCAATGCTGATACACAGAATCTTGATTACTGTAGCTTATAACAAGTCTTGAAATCATGGAATGTTAGTCCTCCAAATTTTTTTTTCCAGTTATTTTGGCTCTTGTAGGTCATTTAGAATCAGTTTGTCAATATTTACAAAACATCTCCTGAGATTTTTACTGGGATTATACCAAATCTATGTATCAATTTGAGGAAGACTGCTTTTTAACAGTGTTGAATCTTCTAAACCATGAGTACAGTGTGTATATTTATTTATGTCTTTACTTTTTGTACTGTTTTGTAATTTTCAGTGTACTAATCTGCATTTTCTGTCAGATTTATCCCTATTTCATATATTTAATGCTATTTTAAATGGTATTTTATTTCAATTTTGATTGTTAGTATATAGAAATGCATTTTTATATTAATCTTATATCCTGCAGCCATGCTAAAATACTTATTAGTTCTCATTTTTTTTTTCTTTAAACCTATCTTTTAGACCACTTTTAGGTTTGTTGGGGAGGAGGAAGTTTCCCCCTCTACGCTTCTTGAATTCTTGTGGCTGGAAGTTGACACAAGACAGATTAACAGGAAAAAAAGAAACAAGTTTAATTTGTGCACACAGAGGTCTCAGAGGTCTCAGGAATAGGATCTAATAAGTTGCCAAAACAGGCAGCTTTTATACTTTTTAGACAAAGAAATAATTTGAGAGGAATTGACAGGACAAAGAAATTAAGGCTTGGGTGATTAATTAGTAGAAATATAAGCAAAGTTTGGGTTTGGGGAGTAAATTAGTAAAGACATAACAATGTGTGCTTATATAGGCTTCTTGGCCCTGAATTCCTGATCTCTCTGGTAATAAGGTTTATCTTTCTACCACCACCTCACCCCTGACCCCACCCCCCATAGAGAGAGGGTACCTTTCACATGGGAGATTTATTTTCTGCTTTCAGGTAGACAGAGAGGAGGGTCAAATTTTCCCTCCTGAACTGGCCATTTCTGAAGTAACTGTAATTAAAATAATCAATATACCATTGAGGCATAATTTGGTGTGGCCTTCTCTGGACCCCCAACAGTTTCATAGCAAAATTGAGCAGAATGTAGAAAATTGTCTTCTATCCTTTTGTCCCAAGCACAGCCTCTCCTGCTGTCGACATTGCCTTTTTTAATTCGTTTCTTTTTTCCTTTTTCGTTTTTCATGTTTCTTGTGCTTGGATTTCTTGAGCTTCTTAGATGTGTGTGTTTATAGGTTTCATTTAAAAATGGAGAAATTTTGGCCATTATTTCTTCAAATATTTTTTCTATTTTATCTCCTTTCCTTTGAGGAATCCTATTTCATGTATATTAGACCACTTGTAGTTGTCCCACGGCTTGCTGACGTGCTTCTCGTCATTACTTTAAAAGAAAAACTTACTTTGTGTTTAATTTTGGAGTTTATCTATGGCTATGCCTTCAGGTTACTAACATTTTCTTCTGCAGAGTCTAATCTACCATTAATTTAAATGGTTCTGTGTTTTCACCTCACACATTGTAGTTTTCATCTTTAGACATTTGATTTAGGTCGTTTTTGTTTATCTCCCATGTCTCCTTAACTTTTGAACACATAGAATACAGCTATAATACATATTTTAATGTAATGAAACAGTTTGAATTCAGAATAAGTTATGAGAATTTTGTTATCTATTCAGCAGGCATTAAAAATATTTGCAAAATTGTAAATCAATGCCACTCTTCTTACTAACCATTTTCATAAAAATATACTATCTTAATATGTAATGAGTCTTATTGTTATTTTTAAATGAGTTAAAATATTTTTAAATGTTTTATTTTTTAATTTCCAATACAGTAAATAGCCATAGATTTAACTCATATAAACAAAAGCTGTTTGGAGTCTTCAGTACTTATTAAGAGTACAAAGTTGTCATGAAACCAAAAGGTTTAAGAGGTACTGATTGATTATCTACACACCACTGAATTTCCATAAAGGATAGTAAAACTGACATCAGATAGTTTCCAGAGGGTCTTCTTCTGAGAGTAGTCTGAAAGCCCCTGCTAAGAAGATTTACAGGCAAACTATATGCTGTGGTCTGAATGTTTATGTCTTCTTAAAATTCATATATTGAAATCTTAATGCCCAATGTCTATGATATTAGGAAATGGAGGCTTTGGGAGATGATTAGGTCATGAAAGTAGAGCCCTCATGAATGACATTAACGGTCTTATGAAAGACGTCCCAGAGAGCTCCCTTGCCTCCTCTACCACATGAGGACATAGAAGTTGGCAGTCTGATATCTGGAGGAGGGCCTTCCCCAAACCTAATCAGACTGATACCCTGACAATGACTTCTAGCCTCCAGAACCGTGAAAAATTTCTGTTGTTTAAGCCACCCAGTCTGTAGTATTTTGTTATAGCAGCCCTAATGGACTAAGACACTATAGAAAACTATTTCTTCATAAACTTCACAACCATAAATTCTAATGGATCAGATTTGCTAAGAAATAGAGTATCATTCAGAAACAGTCTGGGAATAGCCTTAAAGATATGTGAAGTGAGAATGCAGTAGATAATGTAATTTGAGACTAAAGCTTGAGGTTCTAGCTCTTAATTAAGTTCACACCATGATTCTTACTTATTTCATCATTTGGGGCATATGTCAATTTGTTTACTCAATTTTCAAATGGGTCAAATTGGTTGAACATCATAGGGTTGTTCTGAGGATTAAATGAGATGACAGAGGTTGTAGTGTTTAGAAAACTGTTGCAGTATACTTATGTTAAAGGTTATTTATTCCTGGTGCTATTTCAGCTTCTAACTTAAAATAGAAATATGGTCTAAAATAATGTCTGAGATAAGGTCTGGCTCTCCTGAGCAAACTTTTGAAGTTTTATGTTTGTTCACATTTAAGTATGACCATTAAGTAAAATTCAAATTGTTATCTTACCTGCTAGGTCAAAATATGCTGTTTTTTTAAATTTTTCTGGTGAAAACATATGCTGCAAATAGCTGAGATTTTGACCTAATTATGTCTACTAATATTTATCTTTTTCTATAGTTATTTGTGTTTTTATCACAATTTGAGAAAATAGGTCACTTAGTGTTGCATCTTAGTATGATATAAATAAATTAAAATGTAGTTTACTTTTTTTTCTGGTGCATAAGATCATTGCATAATTTTTGAAGATATTGAGCTTATTTTCTTCATTTTTTTCCATAAAAATTTGCTCTTTCCTCCTTGCAGCATGTTTCAACTGCTTTTGTGCAATATGTTCAAAGAATTTAAAAATATTATCGAATTTTAAAATATGATTGCAGATGCTGTTTATATCTTTATTGTTTCCAAAAAATTTGAACCTTATGTTTTAGAAGGAAAATGGGATTGCTTTCACCTGTAGAATATGTGTTTTTAATTCGCAATAAATTTTCTTTCCAGTAAGAAAATAAAGGACTTTTGCAAGGTTCATAAAATAATCTTATTTAGGTTGGAAATATTTTAATAAAAAATCAAGAATTAAAATCTTAAAACATGTATTGATATTGGTAGAATTGCTTGGTTAGAGGTATAATAGGTAAGAACTACGTATTAAAAAGCACAACACATTAGAATGCTTCTAATTATCCCTAATTTCTATCTTTATTTTTTATTTGTATATTTGTTGACTGTTTTCTCTTCCATTTTAGAGATCTGAAGGAAAGGGTATTCATAGCTGGAAGGGATTTTGGAATAGTGCTTACTACAGTCACCAAATAATAGATTGTCATTAGCTCCACCTTTATAACATAGTTCTTTTAACATCACTGAATAGATGCTTGGGAATTTAGGAAATGAGTAATGGCATAACAGAATAATGTAGACAAAGATATAATAGATAACAAAATATAAATAAAACTATAACCAACTTGAATTTGGTATAACCAGAAAAGGCTTAGCTTTATTATGTGTGAGAATACTTTTAGTATTCAAATTATTTATGAGATTAATTTTTTGGTGGTAATTGCTAATTTTCTTTGGAAAATCTACAGTTAAGACATTTTTTGTGGGAATTTTGGTAATTGTAAATATAAGTCTTAGTGCCTTGGGTATTCAATGTAAGTAAGATAAAAACTGAATTCTACAACCTTTATCCTCTAATGTTCAGCATAGGTGGGTAAATGAGCTAGGTCAGATTCTACTTTAGCAGTGAAGGAGTTAGAGTAAAAATATGCAAATAGAGCTTAGGGTCAGATCTTAAGGGAGCATGTTTGTTTCAGTTTAACTGTGTAGAAAGTGTGATAAATACATCATTGTATATGGGCTTTGGTTGAAAAAGATAATTTTTCTACTTGAGATGTTGAAAATTTATATCACTTCTCCTTCCAGTTAAAAATACTAAACAATTATTTTGACCCCCTATTAATTTGACAATTGTAATGGCATAAGTGAAATTTACTAAACTGAAAAGTGATTTATGTCAAAAAGTGTTCTGCCTATGTTTTCCTCTAGGAGTTTTATAGTATCAGGTCTTACATCTGTCAGATTTTACATCTTTAATCCATTTTGAGTTTATTTCATAAAAAAAGAATGAAATTTTGCCACTTGCAGCAAGCAGCATGGATAGACTTGGAAGGCATTATGCTAAGTGAAATAAGTCAGACAGAGAAAGACAAATACTGTATGATGTCACTTATGTGTGAAATCTAAAGAATACAACAAATTAGTAAGTATAACAGAAAAGAAGCAGACTCAGATATAGAGAACAAACTAGTGGTTACCAGTGAGGAGGGGGGAGAGGTGATATAGGGGTGAGGGAATGGGGGGTACAAACTATTGTACCACATGGGGAATATAGCCAATATTTTATAATAACGGTAAATGGAAAGTAACCTTTAAAAATTGTATAAAAAAATTAAAAAAATTTAAAAGGTGAATAAATAAAACTGAAAAATACACTAAAAAAAGAAAAGTGAGTTTTTGAAGTGATATAACTGTAATTTTTTCATCATTTTTATTTAACTCCATTTTGTATTAGAATTCCAAAACCCTAATTAATTTTCTTAGCTTTCCTCATTTTACCCCATTGCTTTTTAGAAGGAATGCAGACTCAGGTGGAAGCTGAGGCTTTTAAAAACCATGTTTATTGTTGGTTTTTTTCTTTACATCTCTGTTCTCTTAGATTTGGGGGCTTGGGGGGGAGAGGGAGACAGAGAGAAAGAGAGAGAGAGAGAAATAATTCTGAATTTTACCATTAGATGGACTAGGTATATATGGAGTACCTAAAAAACAAAACAAACAAAAACCAGCAAAGATTTCTTTTTTTAAGGATAAAAGAATTAGTCCTATTAGGAAAAAGCAGAACTTACTTGGACTTTCCATGGTCAAATTTTTAAATTTAATTTTGAATTATATATGGAGACGGCAGTGCATTCAATTGATTGCTCAGGTAAGGAGAAGAGATCAGCCTTTCCCCTGACTCGTGCCATGTTTATGTCAAAGGAAAGAACCTCCACTGTGGGACACAGAATGGGTCTGAGCAGCTTTCTGTTCCTTGTGCACATCAGTAGACTATGTGCATGTCCTCAAGGAATTCAAAGCCGAGAGATGAGAGAGGAGGGATTCGTATGAACTGCATCTTTGTTCTCCATTCTCTTTTCCAAACATCTTATGTGCCAGAAGTCAAGGCTTTCCTTACTAAGTATTTTTTTGATTTATTTTATTCAAACAGAAAGTCACAAAAATTATAATCATCCTCATCAGTTCACTCAGTCCCATGTAATTAATTTTTACTTTCATCTTGATCTTTTGTTAGAACTTTTATGAATTCATCAGTTTTCCATTAAGGTTCTGAAAACGCTTATTCATTCAGTTCAGCAGTATAGTCAGTTACCAGAAACCTGTACTTGTCAGAGTCTTTTCCATGAATTCCTTGAAGAGGAAACCCTTTTATAATAACATTTTTGCAAAAGCATCAGAGAACACCCAGAACTGTCTGTAAATGAAAAAAGAATTAAAAATGACCACGGTTAACGATTTGATGAAAGTTCATAAGAATGCCATTGACAAGGAAATGTAGTTATTTCTGAGATATACATTTTAAAGTAATAACTAGAATTATGACATACAACAATATACCAGAACATATAAGATTTTTAGAAATTTCATCTAATGTCTGAAACATTTATATTAACATATTTCCATACAAATAACCCAAAGAAAGTTTAGTATTTGCTGTTTGTTTTTTTGATTGTTTTTTATACTGCAGGTTCTTATTAGTCATCAATTTTATACACATCAGTGTATACATGTCAGTCCCAATCACCCAGTTCAGCACCCCATCATCCCCACCCCACTGTGGTTTCCCCCGTTGGTGTCCATACATTTGTTCTCTACCTCTGTGTCTCAACTTCTTCCCTGCAAACCAGTTCATCTGTACCATTTTTCTAGGTTCCACATACATGCGTTAATATACGATATTTGTTTTTCTCTTTCTGACTTAATTCACTCTGTATGACAGTCTCTAGATCCATCCACGTCTCAACAAATGACCCAATTTCGTTCATTTCTATGGCTGAGTAATATTCCATTGTATATATGTACCACATCTTCTTTATCCATTTGTCTGTTGAAGGGCATTTAGGTTGCTTCCATGACCCGGCTATTGTAAATGGTGCTGCAATGAACACTGGGGTGCACGTGTCTTTTTGAATTATGGTTTTCTCTGGGTATATGCCCAGTAGTGGGATCGCTGGATCATATGGTAATTCTATTTTCAGTTTTTTAAGGAACCTCCATACTCTTCTCCATAGTGGCTGCATCAATTTAGATTCCCACCAACAGTGCAAGAGTGTTCCCTTTTCTCCACACCCTCTACAGCATTTGTTGTTTCTGCATTTTCTGATGATGCCCATTCTAACTGGTGTGAGGTGATACCTCATTGTAGTTTTGATTTGCATTTCTCTAATAATTAGTGATGTTGAGCAGCTTTTCATGTGCTTCTTGGCCATCTGTGCGTCTCCTTGGAGAAATGTCTATTTAGGTCTTCTGCCCATTTTTCGGTTGGGTTTTTTGTTTCTTTAATATTGAGCTTCATGAGCTGTTTATATATTTTGGAGATTAATCCTTTGTCCATTGATTCGTTTGCAAATATTTTCTCCCATTCTTAGGGATGTCTTTTCATCTTGTTTATGGTTTCCTTTGCTGTGCAAAAGCTTTGAAGTTTCATTAGGTCCCATTTGTTTATTTTTGTTTTTATTTCCATTACTCTAGGAGGTGACTCAAAAAAGATCTAGCTGTGATTTATGTCAAAGAGTGTTCTTCCTATATTTTCCTCTAAGAGTTTTATAGTGTCTGGTCTTACATTTAGGTCTCAAATCCATTTGAGTTTATTTTTGTGTATGGTGTTAGGGTGTGTTCTAATTTCATCCTTTTACATATAGCTGTCCAGTTTTCCCAGCACCACTTACTGAAGAGGCTGTCTTTTCTCCACTATATATCTTTGCTTCCTTTGTCATAGATTAGTTGACCATAGGTGCGTGGGTTTATCTCCGGGCTTTCTATCTTGTTCCATTGATCTATGTTTTTGTTTTTGTGCCAGTACCATATTGTCTTGATTACTGTAGCTTTGTATAGTATAGTCTGAAGTCAGGGAGTCTGATTCCTCCAGCTCCATTTTTTTCCTTCAAGACTGTTTTGGCTATTCGAGGTTATCTGTGTCTCCATACAAATTTTAAGATGATTTGTTCTAGTTCCTTAAAAAATGCCATTGGTAATTTGATAGGGACTGCATTGAATCTGTAGATTGCTTTGGGTAGTATAGTCATTTCACAATATTGATTCTTCCAATCCAAGAACATGGTATATCTCTCCATCTGTTGGTATCATCTTTAATTTCTTTTATTAGTGCCTTATAGTTTTCTGCATACAGATCTTTGGGCTCCCTAGGTAGCTTTATTCCTAGGTATTTTATTCTTTTTGTTGCAATGGTAAATGGGAGTGTTTCTTTAATTTCTCTTTCAGATTTTTCATCATTAGTGTATAGGAATGCAAGAGATTTCTGTACATTAATTTTCTATCCTGCAACTTTAACCAAATTCATTGATTAGCTCTACTAGTTTTCTGGTGCATTTTTAGGATTCTCTATGTATAGTATCATGTCATCTGCAAACAGTGGCAGTTTTACTTCTTCTTTTCCAATTTGTATTCCTTTTATTTCTTTTTTTTCTCTGATTGCCATTTCTAGGACTTCCAACACTATGTTGAATAACAGTGGTGAGAGTGGATATTATTGTCTTGCTCTTGATCTTAGAAGAAATGCTTTCAGTTTTTCACCATTGAGAATGATGTCTGCTGTGGGTTTGTTTTTTATGGCATTTATTTTGCTGAGGTAGGTTCCCTCTATGCTCACTTTCTGGAGAGTTTTTTTTCATAAATGGGTGTTGAATTTTGTCAAAAGGTTTTTCTGCATCTGTTGAGATGATCATATGGTTTTTATTCTTCAATTTGTTCATATGGTGTATCACATTGATTGATTTGCATATACTGAAGAATCCTTGCATCCTGGGATAAATCCCACTTGATCATGGTGTATGATCCTTTTAATGTGTTGTTCGATTCTGTTTGCTAGTATATATATTTTTTAATAGGTTGTTGGGGGTAGGATTTTATTAATTAATTTATTTTTGCTGTGTTGGGTCTTCGTTTCTGTGTGAGGGCTTTCTCTAGTTGTGGCAAGCGGGGGCCACTCTTCATCGTGGTGTGTGGGCCTCTCACTATCGCGGCCTCTCTTGTTGCGGAGCACAGGCTCCAGACGCGCAGGCTCAGTACTTGTGGCTCACAGGCCTAGTTGCTCCGTGGCATGTGGGATCCTCCCAGACCAGGGCTTGAACCCGTGTGCCCTGCATTGGCAGGCAGATTCTCAACCACTGTGCCACCAGGGAAGCCCTGTTTGCTAGTATTTTGTTGAGGATTTTTGTGTCTATATTCCTCAGTTATATTGGTCTGTAATTTTTTTTTTTGGAGTATCTATGTCTGGTTTTGGTATCAGGGTGTTGGTGGCCTCATAGAATGAGTTTGGGAGTGTTCCTTCCTCTGCAATTTTTTGGAAGAGTTTGAGAAGGATGGGTGTTAGCTTTTCTCTAAATGTTTGATAGAAGTCACCTGTGAATCCAGCTGGTCCTGGACTTTTGTTTGTTGGCAGATTTTTAATCTCAGTTTCAATTTCATTACTTGTAATTGGTCTGTTCATATTTTCTGTTTCTTTGTGGTTCAGTCTTGGAAGGTTATATTTTTCTAAGAATTTGTCCATTTCTTCTAGGTTGTCCATTTTATTGGCATAGAGTTGCTTGTAGTAGTCTCCTAGGATGCTTTGTATTTCTGTGATGTCTGTTGTAACTTCTCCATTTCATTTCTAATTTTATTGATTTGAGTCCTCCCCCTCATTTTCTTGATGAGTCTGGCTAATGGTTTAACAATTTTGTTTATCTTCTCAAAGAACCAGCTTTTAGCTTTATTGATCTTTGCTATTGTTTTCTTTGTTTCTATTTCATTTATTTCTGCTCTGGTCTTTATGATTTATTTCCTTCTGCTAACTTTGTGTTTTGTTTGTTCTTGTTTCTCTAGTTCCTTTAGGTGTAAGGTTAGATTGTATACTTGAGATTTTTCTTGTTTCTTGAGGTAGACTTGTATAGCTATAAAATTCCCCTTAGAATTGCATTTGCTGCATCCCATTGGTTTTGGATTGTCCTGTTTTCATTGTGATTTGTCTCTAGGTATTTTTTGATTTCCTCTTTGATTTCTTCAGTGATCTCTTGGTTATTTAGTAATGTATTGTTTAACCTCCATGTTTTTGTGTTTTTTATGTTTTTACCCCTGTAATTCATTTATAATCTCATAGCATTGTGGTCAGAAAAGATGCTTGATATGATTTCAATTTTCCTAAATTTACTGAGGCTTGATTTGTGACCCAAGACGTGATCTATCCTGCAGAATGTTCCTTTCGCACTTGAGAAGAAAGTATAATCTGCTGTTTTTGGATGGGGTGTCCTATAAATATCAATTAAATCTATCTGGTGTATTGTGTTATTAAAGCTTCTTTTTTCCTTATTTATTTTTATTTTGGATGATCTGTCCATTGTTGTGAGTGAGGTGTTAACATCCCCCACTATTATTGTGTTACTGTCGATTTCCTCTTTTATAGCTGTTAGCAGTTGCCTTATGTATTGAGGTGCTCCTATGTTGGATGCATATATATTTATAATTGTTATATCTTCTTCTTGGATTGATCCTTTGATCATTATGTAGTGTCCTTTCTTGTCTCTTGTAACATTCTTTATCCTAAAGTCTATTTTATCTAATATGAGTATAGCTACTCCATCTTTTTTTTGATTTCCATTTGCATGGAATATTTTTTTCCATCCCCTCACTTTCAGTCTGTATGTGTCGCTAGGTCTGAAGTGGATCTCTTGTAGACAGCATATATACGGGTCTTGTTTTTGTATCCATTCAGCCAGTCTGTGTCTTCTGGTTGGAGCATTTAATTCATTCACATTTAAGGTAATTATCGATATGTATGTTCCTGTGACCATTTTCTTAATTGTTTTGGGTTTGTTTTTGTAGGTCCTTTTCTTCTCTTGTGTTTCCCACTTACAGAAGTTCCTTAGCATTTGTTGTAGAGCCAGTTTCATTGTGCTGAATTCTCTTAGCTTTTCTTGTCTGTAAAACTTTTGATTTTTCCATCGAATCTGAATGAGATACTTGACGGGGAGAGTAATCTTGGTTGTAGTTTCTTCCCTTTCTTCCCTTTCATCACTTTAAGTATATCATGCCACTCCCTTTTGGCTTGTAAAGTTTCTGCTGAGAAATCAGCTGTTATCCTTATGGGAGTTCCCTTGCATGTTATTTTTTTTTTCCCTTGCTGCTTTTAATAATTTTTCTTTGTCTTTAATTTTTGCCAATTTGATTACTATGTGTCTTGGCATGTTTTTCCTTGGGTTTATCCTGTATGGGACTCTCTGCGCTTCCTGGACTTGGGTGGCTATTTCCTTTCCCATGGTAGGGAAGATTTCAACTATAATCTCTTCAAATATTTTCTTGGTCTTTTCTCCCTCCATTCTCCTTTGGAATCCCCATAATGTGAATGTTGTTGCGTTTAATGTTGTCCCAGAGGTCTCTTTGAGTGTCTTCATTTCTCTTCATTCTTTTTTCTTTATTCTGTTCTACAGCAGTGAATTCCATCATTCTGTCTTCCAGGTCACTTACTCGTTCTTTTGCCTCAGTTATTCTGCTATTGATTCCTTCTATTGTAGTTTTCATTTCAGTTATTGTATTGTTCACCTCTGTTTGTTTGTTCTTTAATTCTTCTAGGTCTTTGTGAAACATTTCTTGCATCTTCTCGATCTTTGCCTCCATTCTTTTTCCGAGGTCCTGGATCATCTTCACTATCATGATTCTGAATTCGTTTTCTGGAAGGTTGCCTATCTCCACTTCATTTAGTTGTTTTTCTGTGGTTTTACCTTGTTCCTTCATGTGGTACATAGCCCTCTGCCTTTTCATCTTGTCTATCTTTCTGTGAATGTGGTTTTTGTTCCACAGGCTTCAGGATTGTAGTTCTTGCTTCTGCTGTCTGCCCTCTGGTGGATGAGGCTATCTAAGAGGCTTGATGGGAGGGACTGGTGGTGGTTAGAGCTGACTGTTGCTCTCTTGGGCAGAGCTCAGTAAAACTTTAATCCACTTGACTGCTGATGGGTGAGGCTGGGTTCTCTCCCTGTTGGTGTTTTGGCCTGAGGTAATTCAACACTGGAGCCTATCTGGACTCTTTGCTGGGGCTAATGGCAGACTCTGGGAGGGCTCACACCAAGGAGTACTTCCCAGGACTTCTACTGCCAGTGTCCTTGTCGCCACGGTGAGCCACAGCCACCCCCCACCTCTGCAGGAGACCCTCCAACACTAGCAGGTAGGTCTGGTTCAGTCTGCCCGGGGGTCACTCTTCCTTCCCCTGGATCCCAATGCACACACTACTTTGTGTGTGCCCTCCAAGAGTGGAGTCTCTGTTTCCCCCAGTCCTGTTGAAGTCCTGCAGTCAATTCCCACTAGCCTTCAAAGTCTGATTCTCTAGGAATTCCTCCTCCCATTGCCAGACCCCCAGTTTGGGTAGCCTGATGTGGGGCTCAGAACCTTCACTCCAGTGGGTGGACTTCCGTGGTACAAGTGTTCTTCAGTCTGTGAGTCACCCACCCACCAGTTATGGGATTTGATTTTACTGTGATGGCGCCCCTCCTACCTTCTCATTGTGGCTTCTCCTTTGTCTTTGGATGTGGGGTATCATTTTTGGTGAGTTCCAGTGTCTTCCTGTCTATGGTTGTTCAGCAGTTAGTTGTGATTCTGGTGTTCTTGCAAGAGGGAGTGAGAGCACGTCCTTCTACTCCGCCATCTTGATTCCTCTACCTTACTAAGTATTATGGGTCATTTTTTTCCTGGACTTTCTATTCCATTAACTAATACTTAGTAGTTTTCAAAGCTAATCTAATACATTAACCCCCACTTTTAAATTTTTCACACAATAGTTTATAGCACTTACAGACTTGGAATTGGAGTCCATTATAAAGTGTTATGGAGTCAAGGCATCTGTAGAGTAAAGAAACACCACACCTAACACAAATGAATAAAAAATTAAACACTTCTCTATGCCTATGACAAGACACATTTATTAAGCATGTTAATAAGAACATTTATTAAGTTATGTGCTAGGGACCATGCAAGATGACATGATATATAAATGAGGTAATCTACCAATGCTAAATTGAACTGTCTGTCCAATAATGATCCAGTTAATTACAGTTTCTGTCTCCTTCCCCAGTCACAGACATATCAAGAGATTTGAATTGACCAATCTATTTGCCTTCTCTCATTTTACTTCACTTATCATGCATTTAACATCTGCATATAGTAAAGTTATATCTTTTAAAATATATATGCTAACTGATACTGTAAGAAAGATTTTTGAGTACAATTACACAACAGTTTTCACCATCTTCCCTTTTGACTCTTTACATGAAATTGAGTGTGATTTTGCTGAATTTCAAAGTAATCAGTTACTTAGTGAGTCTAACTTTCATATTTAAAAGGGTCTAGCAATGACTTTTAAAGAATATGAAAGAAAACATATTTTTTCTTTCATTGATTCTTACATTTCCTTCTGTTTCTGTTAGCATAATTTGCCCACTCCCTGACTTGTCACCCAGCCTTTAAAATTCAGATGGAATGCTTTCTAGGCATCATTTCTTGTGTGCAGTTTTTGATATCATCCGCATCACAGCTGTGCATTAAATGAATTTGATTTTCCCTGAGTCTGAGAAGCAGCACTATCTTATTCAAACAACTTGTCTGTCAGACCTCAAGACTATCTGTATGTCTTCTTTGGAGAAATGTCTATTTAGATCTTCTGCCCATTTTTGGATTGGGTTGTTTGTTCTTTTGATATTGAGATGCATGAGCTACTTGTATATTTTGGAGAGTAATCCTTTGTCAGTTTCTTCATTTGCAAATATTTTCTCCCATTCTGAGGGTTGTCTTTTCGTCTTGTTGATGGTTTCCTTTTCTGTCTTTTAAGTTTCATTGTCCCATTTGTTTATTTTTGTTTTTATTTCCATTTCTCTAGGAGGTGGGTCAGAAAGGATCTTGCTGTGGTTTATGACAAAGAATGTTCTTCCTTTGTTTTCTTCTAAGAGTTTTTTAGTGTCTGGCCTTACATTTAGGTCTTTAATCCATTTTGAGTTTATTTTTATGTATGGTGTGCAGACGTAGAGAATGGACTTGAGGACACCGGGAGGGGGAAGGGTAAGCTGGGACGAAGTGAGAGGGTAGCATTGACTACCAAATGTAAAACAGACAGCTAGTGAGAAGCAGCTACATAGCACAGGGAGATCAGCTAGGTACTTTGTGACCACATAGGGAGGTGGGATAGTGAGGGTGGGAGGGAGACACAAGAGGGAGGGGATATGGGGATATGTGTATTCATAGAGCTGATTCACTTTGTTACACAGCAGAAACTAACACAACATTGTAAAGAAATTATTCTCTAATAAAGATATTTAAAAAAAAAAGTCAAGACTGCTCACAAATGTGACATTATTCCAGGCAGAGCTTCCCAGAGATGGAATTAATACCCAAGCAGGTCATTAACAGGAGAGCACCAGTTCCCTTCAGATTTTGTTCATGATCTGGGAAGTCACAGTGGCAGTGATGGGCAGTAAGGTTAATACCTGGCCTTCAGACACATTCCATGAGAGACTTTCCAGAAGTCTTTCTTCTTAAATCTCAGATTGGACAGAACTGACTTGGAGACTCTAATGCATAACTAAGTTTTGAAGACAAGTGCTGAGGGTGAGGTGGCGTGCAGTGCTGATAAAGTTTTCGTTTTTTGCCTGGGCCAGTTTTGTTTGGTATAGTCATGGGTATATGGGCTCTTGCCCCCCAAACATCTTAAAGAGATTGTTTAGCCTCAGAAAAAAGCATCTCTTTTTCATGTATCCCAAAACCCGTTTTATAAAGATACAGAAAAGATATTTTATAACTTAAAAGGTGACAATATATTAATAAGATCTATTCAAGTTTTGTAATTGTAAGGGTTTTGAGTTGCCATAAATTTGAGGTTATTAACATACAACTGAGCTGTGTAATGATTAAGCATACCAGTTATAATGTAATATATAAAAATTAATAAGTATTTGCAATTACATGAATGCTTTGTATGTAGTCTGTTACACACAAATTTACAAAGTTTATATATTTTTCCATATTCTACACAAGCAAGAAGACAAATTTCTGTAACTTATTCTAAATGAGGGTGAAGGAAAAATAGACCTCAATAAATAATGAAAATGAAGTTTAGACTACATATAAAGGGCAATGGGAAGAGGGAAGAAGGTTGTGGAGACCAGAACAAAGTGATAGTTTAAAATAAACAAGTCAGACTTGGTTAAATTTTAGTAAGTAAAGACTTATATTTGAGCTTTCCATCAGTCTCCTCTAAACTGAAGTGAAAGTAAACAGTTTTAAGTGCATAATCCATTTGAGTTTACTGTTCAGTCTTCTGCATTGCAAATGTGTCAGTATTTAAAATGTAAAAATGTTTCCATGTAATTCAACTTAACAATTATTACGCACTTACTTGTACATAGAAATACAACCATATGTGTTCTGAGTGATAATAAGCTAAGTCTAAATGGCTACCTACTCAAAAGGCTTATAAACCCATAGGATTTATCTTGATGAATGCATCATCCTATAGCTCTGGCCTATTGTCATGTCAGTATCCTCATGTTGACTAGTATTAGATACTCAGATTCGTGCCAGTTACATGTCTAGCAAAAAAAATTATATGAAGCAAACTTCCAATTTGTTTATTGTGTAAGGATGGAGGCTATAATCCTTTTTCTGGGAAGCTTCTTTCTTGGTATTAATTTATCCAGAAAGCCCAATAAGTGCTCAGAAGAAGGCTGCTTGGGAATTAAAGAGTTTGGGCAAAAGTGTGCAAGTATTTTTGTCTTATTTTAATTTAATTGCTTTTTGTTCTACTTTTAGAATAAGTAAAATATTTACATGGCTTAGGAATCAAACACTACAAAGAGGTGTAGAGTAAAATGTCTGCTTCCACCAGTCACTCATCCATCCAGTCCCTCTGTCACTGCCATGGTAGCATTTTTATTAGATTTTCTCCCTTGTAATGCAAATATAAGCAAATAGAAATATATGTTTTTACTCACCCTATTATGTACATAAGGCAGCATACCTAAAGACTGCATTTCATTCCATGTATTTGTCTTTTAACAACAAATCTTGAAGATATTTTTGTATTACTAAGTAGATAGTGTCATTATTTTTTAGAGCAGTATAGTATTCCACTGTAGGTTAATCTCATCAGTGTCTATTGCTGGGTATTTGGGTTGTTTCCAGTCTTTTGCTGTGACAAAAAATTTTGTTCATATATCATTTAGCACATGTCAACTATATCAGTAACATAAATTCCCAGAGGGGATTGTTGGGTCCAAGTATATTGCAGTTTTGATGGTTATTGCCAAACTGCCTCTCTGTGCTTGTGCCAATTTATACTATTCAAAGCAATGCATACGATTTTCTGTCTTCCCATAGCCAAACCATTAAAGTGTATTGTAAAATTTGATATTTTTGTCAATCAGTGGATATGAAAACAATATATTAGTGTGGACTCCAACTGCATTTCTCTAAGGGAGGTTGTACAGCTGTACATATGTTACCTTTTCATATATTTTAGAGACACTTATTTTCCTTTATATAACTTGGTAGGTAGTTTCGTGGGTATTTCATACAGGTTGAATGAGGCCAGAAGAATTTTTCCTTCCTACGATTGAACAGACATCTCCAGTAACATAAATATATGTTTCCTAAGGACTCATTTTTATTTTAAGGGGACAATTTTTGATATATGTTCTGCCTTTTGGGTATTTGGACTAGTCACTTTTATGCTGTAGGGCAGTTGACCCCACATCTTCATGTTCACATTTAGTTTTCACCAAACAGGGACAAAAGGAAATTTCTGCTTTCTAAATTAAAATCAGATTATTATACCCAAATGTCTTGATTGATTTTTATTTATTTCAAAATTCCTCATGGCTAATCTCATCATTATGTCTGGATTTTACCGGTTTTAATGCTGAGAGGACAAATTTGCTTTCTTTAAATCTAAGGTATTGACAGGAAAGGGAACTCTTCACTATTGCTGCCTATAGCCACCAACACTTTTATATTCAGACATAATATTTTGCAGTCTTTTAGATTTAAGGTATATTAGGTGTATTTGCTTTGTTCTGTTGTTGCTGTTTTTTTGGGGATTTTTTTGGGTTTTTTTGCCTAACACCATACAGTAAAATAAAGTGGTATGGCTTGACTTCCATATGAATTACCAAGATCTGTTGATCTTCTCATCTTCCTCCTAGTTTGTTCTGCTCACCTAACTGTCCTGGGGTTAATTAAACAAAATCAAGAAAATGGCATCTGAAACAATGCCTGTTTTATCTCCTTTTTTTTCTGGTTGAGAGATCATGCATTTTATATAGGCTATTTTTATCTGTTTCAGTACTTTCCTAATTATACAGTAGGATAATTACTTTCTTATATCTATATCACCTTTTTTTTTTCTTTTGAGGGAAGTATGATTCCTGGCATCTTTAATTTTTTAATTAAAAAAATTTTTTTTAACATCTTTATTGGAGTATAATTGCTTTACAATGGTGTGTTAGTTGCTCCTTTAAAAAACAGTGGATCAGTTATACATATACATATGTCCCCATATCTCTTCCCTCTTGCATCTCCCTCCCTCCCACCCTCCCTATCCCACCCCTCTAGGTGGTCACAAAGCAGCAAGTTAATCTCCCTGTGCTATGCGGCTGCTTCCCACTAGCTGTCTATCTTACGTATGGTAGTGTATATATGTCCATGCCACTCTCTCACTTTATCCCAGCTTACCCTTCCCCCTCCCCATATCCTCAAGTCCATTCTCTAGTAGATCTGCGTCCTTATTCCCGTCTTGCCCGTAGGTTCTTCATGACCACTTTTTTTTTTTTTTTTTAGATTCCATATATATGTGTTAGCATACGGTATTTGTTTTTCTCTCTCTGACTTACTTCACTTTGTATGAGAGATTCTAGGCCCGTCCACCTCACTAAAAATAACTCAATTTCATTTCTTTTTATGGCTGAGTAATATTCCATTGTATATATGTGCCACATCTTCTTTATCCATTCATCTGTTGATGGACACTTAGGTTGCTTCCATGTCCTAGCTATTGTAAATAGTGCTGCAATGAATATTTTGATACATGACTCTTTTTGAATTATGGCTTTCTCAGGGTATATGCCCAGTAGTAGGATTGCTGGGTCGTATTGTAGTTCTATCTTTAGTTTTTTAAGGAACCTCCATATTGTTCTCCATAGTGGAGAACAGTATTTACATTCCCACCAACAGTGCAAGAGGGTTCCCTTTTCTCCACACCCTCTTCAGCATTTATTGTCTCTAGATTTTTTGATGATGGCCATTCTGACTGGTGTGAGATGATATCTCATTGTAGTTTTGATTTGCATTTCTCTAATGATTAATGATGTTCAGCATTCTTTCATGTGTTTGTTGGAAATCTGTATATCTTCTTTGGAGAAATGTCTATTTAGGTCTTCTGCCCATTTTTGGATTCAGGTGGGTTTTTTTAATTCATATTGAGCTGCATGAGCTGCTTATAAATTTTAGAGATTAATCTTTTGTCAGTTGGTTCATTTGCAAACATTTTCTCCCATTCTGAGAGTTGTCTTGCTTATGGTTTCCTTTGCTGTGCAAAAGCTTTGAAGTTTCATTAGGTCCCATTTGTTTACTTTTGTTTTTATTTCCATTTCTGTAGGAGGTGGGTCAAAAGAATCTTGCTGTGATTTATGTCATAGAGTGTTCTGCCTATGTTTTCCTCTAAGAGTTTGATAGTGTCTCGCCTTACACTCAAGTCTTTAATCCATTTTGAGTTTATTTTTGTGTATGATGTTAAGGAGTGTTCTAATTTCATTCTTTTACATATAGCTGTCCAGTTATCCCAAAACCACTTATTGAAGAGGCTGTCTTTTCTCCACTGTATATTCTTGCCTCCTTTATCAAAGATAAGGTGACCATATGTGCATGGGTTTATCTCCGGGCTTTCTATCCTGTTCCATTGATCTATACTTCTGTTTTTGTGCTAGTACCATACTGTCTTGATTACTGTAGCTTTGTAGTATAGTTTGAAGTCAGGGAGCTTGATTCCTCCAGCTCCGTTTTCCGTTCTCAAGATTGCTTTGGCTATTCAGGGTCTTTAGGGTTACCATACAAATCATGAAATTTTTTGTGCTGGTTCAATGAAAAATGTCAGTGGTAGTTTGATAGGGATTGCATTGAATCTGTAGATTGCTTTGGGTAGTATAGTCATTTTCACAGTGTTGATTCTTCCAATCCAAGAACATGGTATATCTCTCCATCTCTTGTTTCATCTTTAATTTCTTTCATCAGTGTCTTATAACTTTATGCATACAGATCTTTTGTCTAGTAATGTAGGTTTATTTTTAGATATTTTATTCTTTTTGTTGCAGTGGTAAATGGGAGTGTTTCCTTGATTTCACTTTCAGATTTTTTATCATTAGTGTATAGGAATTCAAGAGATTTCTGTGCATTAATTTTGTATCCTGCTACTTTACCAAATGCATTGATTAGCTCTAGTAGTTTTCTGGTAGCATCTTTAGGCTTCTCTATGTATAGTGTCATGTCATCTTCGGACAGTGAGAATTTTACTTCTTTTCCGATTTGGATTCCTGTTATTTTTCTTCTCTGATTGCTGTGGCTAAAACTTCCAAAACTATGTTGAATAGTAGTGGTGAGAGTGGGTAACCTTGTCTTGTTCCTGATCTTAGTGGAAATGGTTTCAGTTTTTCACCATTGAGGGTGATGTTGGCTCTGTGTTTGTCAAGTATGGACCCTATTATGTTGAGGAAAATTCCCTCTATGCCTACTTTCTGGAGAGTTTTTATCATAAATTGGTGTCAAATTTTGTTGAAAGCTTTCTCTGCATCTATTGAGAAGATCATATGGTTTTTCTCCTTCAATTTGTTAATATGGTGTATCACATTGATTGATTTCTGTATATTGAAGAACCCTTCCATTCCTGGGATAAACCTGACTTGATCATGGTGTATGATCCTTTTAATGAGCTGTTGGATTCTGTTTGCTAGTATTTTGTTGAGGATTTTTACATCTATGTTCATCAGTGATATTGGTCTGTAGTTTTCTTTCTTTGTGACATCCTTGTCTGGTTTTGGTATCAGGGTGATGGTGGCCTCATAGAATGAGTTTGGGAGTGTTCCTCCCTCTGCTATATTTTGGAGCAGTTTGAGAAGGATAGGTGTTAGCTCTTCGCTAAATGTTTGATAGAATTTACCTGTGACGACATCTAGTCCTGGGCTTTTGTTTGTTGGAAGACTTTTAATCACAGTTTCAATTTCAGTGTTTGTGATAGGTCTGTTCATATTTTCTATTTCTTCCTTGTTTAGTCTCAGAAAGTCGTGAATTTCTAAGAATTTGTCCATTTCTTCCAGGTTGCCCATTTCATTGGCATAGAGTTGCTTGTAGTAATCTCTCATGATCCTTTGTATTTCTGCTGTGTCAGTTGTTACTTCTTCTTTTTCATTTCTAATTCTATTTATTTGAGTCTTCTCCCTTTTTTTCTTCATGAGTCTGGCTAATGCTTTATTAATTTTGTTTATCTTCTCAAAGAACCATGTTTTAGTTTTATTGATCTTTGCTATCTTTTCATTTATTTCTTATCTGATCTTTTTGATTTCTTTCCTTCTGCTAAGTTTGCAGTGTTTTTGTTCTTCTTTCTCTACTCGCTTTAGGTGTAAGGTTAGGTTTTTTATTTGAGATGTTTCTTGTTTCTTAAGGTAGGATTGTACTGCTCTAAACTTCCCTTTATAACTGCTTTGGCTGCATCCTATAGGTTTTGGTTCATCGTGGTTTCATTGTCATTTGTTTTTTGGGTATTTTTTGATTTCGTCTTTGATTTCTTCAGTGATCTCTTGGTTATTAAGTAGTGTATTCTTTAGCCTCCATGTGTTTGTATTTGTTACAGAGTTTTTCCTGTAATTGATATCTAGTCTCATAGTGTTGTGGTCGGAAAAGATACTTGATATGATTTGAATTTTATTGTTTACCAAGGCTTGAATTGTTATCCAAGATATGGTCTATCCTGGAGAATGTTCCATGAGCACTTGAGCCCAATGTGTATTCTGTTGTTTTTGGATGGAATGTCCTATAAATATCAATTATATTCATCTTGTTTAATGTGTCATTTAAAGCTTGTGTTTCCTTAGTTATTTTCATTTTGGATGATCTGTCCATTGGTGAAAGTGGGGTGTTAAAGTACCCTACTATATTGTGTTACTGTTGATTTCGCATTTTATGGCTGTTAGTATTTGCCTTACGTACTGAGGTGCTCCTATGTTGGGTGCATAAATATATACAATTGTCATATCTTCTTCTTGGATTGATCTCTTGATCATTATGTAGTGTGCTTCTTTGTCTCTCATAATAGTCTTTGTTTTACAGTCTATTTTGTATGGTATGAGAATTGCTACTCCAGCTTTCTTTTGATTTCCATTTGCATTGAATATCTTTCTCCATCCCCTCAGTTTTAGTCTGATGTGTCCCTAGGTCTGAAGTGGGTCTCTTGTAGACAGCATATATATGGGTCTTGTTTTTGTATCCTTTCAGCCAGTCTATGTCTTTTGGTTGGAGCATTTAATCCATTTACATTTAAGGTAATTATCGCTATGTATGTTCCTATTATCATTTTATTAATTGCTTTCGGTTTGTTATTGTAGGTCTTTTCCTTCCATTGTGTTTCCTGCCTGGAGAAGTTCCTTTAACATTTCTTGTAAAGCTGCTTTGGCAATACTTAATTCTCTCAGCTTTTACTTGTCTGTAAAGGTTTTAATTTCTCCATCAAATCTGAATGAGATCCTTGCTGGGTAGAGTAATCTTGGTTGTAGGTTTTTCTCTTTCATCACTTGAAATATGTCCTGCCACTCCCTTCTGGCTTGCAGAGTTTCTGCTGAAAGGTCAGCTGTTAACCTTATGGGGATTCCCTTGTGTGTTATTTGTTGTTTTTCCCTTGCTGCTTTTAATATTTTTTCTTTGTACTTAATTTTTGATGTTTTGATTAATATGTGTCTTGTTATGTTTCTCCTTGGATTTATCCTGTATGGGACTCTCTGTGCTTTCTAGACTTAACTATTTCCTTTCCTATATTAGGGAAGTTTTCACCTATAATATCTTCAAATACTTTCTCAGTCCCGTTCTTTTTCTCTTCTTCTTCTGGGACCCCTGTAATTCGAATGTTGGTGAATTTAATGTTGTCCCAGAAGTCTCTGAGACTGTCCTCATTTTTTTTCATTCTTTTTTCTTTATTCTGCTCTGCAGTAGTTCTTTCCAGTATTTTATCTTCCAAGTCACTTATCCGTTCTTTTGCCTCAGTTATTCTGCTATTGATCCTTTCTAGAGAATTTTAAATTTCATTTATTGTGTTGTTCATCAGTGTTTGTTTGCTCTTTAGTTCTTTTAGGTCCTTGTTAAACGTTTCTTGTTATTTCTCCATTCTAGTTCCAAGATTTGGGATCATCTTTACTATCATTATTCTGAATTCTTTTTCAGGTAGACTGCCTATTTCCTCTTCATTTGTTAGGTCTGGTGGGTTTTAATCTTGCTCTTTCACCTGCTGTTTGTTTCTCTGTCTTCTCATTTTGCTTAATTTACTGTGTTTGTGGTCTCCTTTTTTCATGCTGCAGGTTAATAGTTCCTGTTGTTTTTGTTATCTGTCCCCAGTGGCTAAGGTTGGTTCAGTGGGTTGTGAGGCTTCCTGGTGGAGGGGACTGGTGCCTATGTTCTGGTGAATGAGGCTGGTTCTTGTCTTTCTGGTGGGCAGGTCCACGTCTGGTGGTGTGTTTTGGGGTGTCTGTGGCCTTATTATTTTCAGCAGCCGCTCTGCTAATGGATGGGGTTGTGTTCCTGTCTTGCTAGTTGTTTGGCATAGGGTATCCAGCACTGTAGCCTACTGGTCATTGAGTGGAACTGGGTCTTGGCATTGAGATGGAGATCTCTGGGAGATTTTCGCCGTTTGATATTACGTGGAGCTGGGAGGTCTCTTGTGGACCAGTGTCCTGATGTTGGCCCTCCCACCTCAGAGGCACAGCCCTGATGCCTGGCTGGAGCACCAAGAGCCTGTCCTCTACATGGTTCAGAATGAAAGGGAGAAAAAAAAGAAGGAAAGAAAGAAGAAGATAAAATAAAATAAAATAGTAAAATAAAATTAAATAAAGTTATTAAAATAAAAAATAATTATTAATATTTTAAAAGTAATAAGAAAAAATGAAAGAACGAAGAGAGCAACCAAAACAAAAAACAAATCCACCAATATAATAGGTTCTAAAAATTATACTAAAATTAAATAAATAAATAAATGGGCAGACACAACCCTAGGACAAATGGTAAAAGCAAAGCTATACAGAGAGAATTGCATACAGAATCATACACATACACACTCACAAAAAGAAAAGAAGGGGAAAAAATATATATATATCGTTACACCCAAAGTCCACCTCCTCAATTTGGGATGATTCTTTGTTTATTCAGGTATTCCACAGATGCAGAGTATATCAAGTTGAGTGTGGAGATTTAATCTGCTGCTCCTGAGGCTGCTGGGAGAGATTTCCCTTTCTCTTCTTTGTTCGCACAGCTCCCGGGGTTCAGCTTTGGATTTGGACCCGCCTCTGCATGTAGGTCGCCTGAGGGCATCTGTTCTTCACTCAGGACAGGGTTAAAGGAGCAGCTGATTTGGGGGCTCTGGCTTACTCAGGGGAGGGAGGGGTACAGATGCGGGGCGAGCCTGCGGTGGCAGAGGCCGGTGTGACATTGCACCAGCCTGAGGCGTGCCATGTGTTCTCCCGGGGAAGTTTTCCCTGGGTCACGTGACCCTGGCAGTGGCGCGCTGCACAGTCTCCCAGGAGAGGAGGTGTGGACAGTGACCTGTGCTTGCACATGGGCTTCTTGGTGGCGGCAGCAGCAGCCTTAGCATCTCATGACCGTCTCTGGGGTCAGCACTGATAGCCACAGCTCGTGCCTGTCTCTGGAGCTCCTTTAAGCCGCGCTCTTAATCCCCTCTCCTCGTGCTCCATGAAACACAGAGGCAAGAAAAAGTGTCTTGCCTCTTCGGCAGCTCCAGACTTTTTCCCGGACTCCCTTCCGGCTAGCTGTGGTGCACTGGCCCCTTCAGCCTGTGTTCCCGCAGCCAACCCCAGTCCTCTCCCTGTGATCCAACGTCGGAAGCTGAGCGTCAGCTCCCAGCCCCCACCCATCCCGGTGGGTGAGCAGACAAGCCTCTGGGGCTGGTGAGTGCTGGTATGCACTGGTCCTCTGTGCGGGAATATCTCTGCTTTGCCCTCCGCACCCGTGTTGCTGTGCTCTCCTCCGTGGCTCTGAAGCTTCCCCCCTCTGCCACCTGCAGTCTCTGGCCGCGAAGGGGCTTCCTAGTGTGTGGAAACCTTTCCTCCTTCCCAGCTGCCTCCCACTGGTGCAGGTCCCGTCCCTATTCTTTTGTCTCTGTTTTTTCTTTTTTCTTTTGCCCTACCCAGGTACGTGGGGAGTTTCTTGCCTTTTGGGAAGTCTGAGGTCTTCTGCCAGCGTTCAGTAGGTGTTCTGTAGGAGTTGTTCCACGTGTAGATGTATTTCTGATGTATTTGTGGGGAGGAAGGTGATCTCCACGTCTTACTCTTCTGCCATCTTGAAGCTCCTCTCTCTATATCTTCTTAACACCTCTTTCCTCCTCTTTCTGAAATGTACTTAACTATTGAGCATTTTGTATGAGACAGACATTGTGCTAGGTAGGCATTGGGGAGTCACAGTCTCTCTCCCTGGAGGAGTTTATTGCTAGGGATAGAGAAGTATATAAACTGAGTCCTTCAAAGAAGGTTGACTGAACAAGAAAGTTTTGAGCTGAGTTTTGAATAAGTGAGGATTTTCCAGGCATAGAGAAGGGTGGAAGATATTGCATGAGAAAGGCACAGAGGATTGAAGAGTTACAGCCTTATTGACTCAAACGGCATTTGGACTGGGTAGATCGTAGGGTATTGGAACCTGGGTAAAATGGCAAAACTAGAAATGAGAGATCTGTAAGGATGTGAAGAGTTAAGCCAAGAAATGATGGAGACTTGGAAGTAAGAAGTGATAGCAGACCTGGAAAACAAGGGATACTTGACAGGTAAGTCAGCATGATTTCTTCAGTGATTGAATGCATGGGTGAAAGAGAGAAGGTGGAACATAGAAGTACTCCCAGGTTTTGGTTTGAGTCACTATGTGGGCCATTATGCCAATCAACTTAGAAAGGGAAGACAGAGAACTGGATTTGAGAATAAGATGATGAGTTTGACTTGTGGGGTGATGAAATGGGAATGGCAAGTAGTTTGTTGCATACATTTTTGTGTAGCTCAAGAGGGAACTGGACTGAAGCTTTAGATTTGGTAGTCATACATATATATAGATGATATTTGAAGTAATTGGTATTGACCAGACTGTCCAGGAACATGAGGTTAGACCCCTGTATCTCTACCACTACCACACCCACATTCAATGGATGAATTATTTCAGCTCTTGAAAAGAAACAGCAAACTTTCTCAGGAAGCTGACTGTGAGGGAGAGAGGAAGAAGATTTAAATAGAATGCTGTCATGGAAGCCAAAAATCCAAATAATTTAAAAAAGCAGTCTTCAAATAGGTTAAATGAGAGAGAAGTCAGGTAGGACTTGGTCATTACACATATTTTGAGTATATCTTTTATCTCAGATGTCAGGGACCTAAATTTGAAATGATGTACTCTGTGACCTCATTGTTTACAGTCCAGTGGGGAGAGAAGTGCAAATGGTTCAATAACATATTTATTTTAACAAAGGGAAATTATATACAAAGTGTGAAACAAAATCTGCATGGGGTCAGGGAATATTTCAGAGGGAAGATATATTTTGAGATAAAACTGGAAAGACAAACAGTTTTCTAGTACCAGAGAAGCATATGGGATAATAGGTTAAAAAAAAAAAATCATGCATGCATGCAACATGTCATTTTCTAAAACACTGCATGACTAGAACCCAAATTCTTGGTAGTGGGCGTGAAGATAATTGGAAGAGAAGGGGATCAGAGTGAGAGGAGAATTGACATTTAGGACAGTAGATTTGATTTTGTCATCAGTAGGAAGTCTTGAAAAATTCTGAGCCATGGTGTGTTACAATAAGTACTACCCAACAAATATTTACAGATATAACTCTCCTTCCAAGCACATGATAGTATTGCAATTGCCACGCCTTCCTGGTTGGGTGGAGCCACGTGACTAGTACTGGCCAATGAACTGTAATGTGTTTCACCTCTGTACTTGAGCCTGAAACACTGAGGCAAAATTCTCTAGAACTCTCTGTTGCCTCTGACACAGTATTGTGGGTACCCCATTGCTTGGTTCCCTGAGTTACTACTATGAGCAGAGCCTCCTCCTGACCCACAATGGACATATGGTACAAGCCACAAATCTCCATTCCATTAAGCTATGGTGATTTGGAAGTTGTTTGTTTCTGTATCATGATTAAGTCTGTTATGACTGAAAGAGATGGATGTTAAAAATGATAAAAAGGTAGAATCAATAGGATATTGTAATTTACTAAAAGTACCAGAAAAGAAGAAGAAAGAGAAATCTAGGCTAATAAGTTGTATAAAAGATTATCCATTGGATTTAGTAGTTAGGTTGCCATTTGTGATCTTCAAGACAGTCATGTGGGGTATGATGAAGAAGGAAAGAATGTGGATGGACTGTACAGTAAATGGGGATAAAGAAGTGGAGACAACTAGTGTTGAAATCAATAGCATGAAAAATAGACTAGCTGACTTTGAATATCTGAACCTGCAATATATAAATGTATTTGCTTCTGTTGTAAGAAAATTTTACAAGCTATATTACCAGAGAGTGAAATTAATGTATTATAATACAACAACAACAAAAAAACTATAGCTATACTTAATAGTTAGGGTGCACAAATAACTTTGGGAAATGAAGGATTCTCATTGGCTAATAAGAACTACATCGATTTCTGCTTTCCTCTACAAATTCTGTCTTTAGTTTTTATGGCATTTATATGAAGAAATTCACCATTTATTTCTAAGACTTCAGTTTTTGATTGCTTTTCAAAACATTTCTAGTTTGCTAAATTTAATATTTTAAGAAATGAAACAGACAACATCTAGGTTCCAGTCAGCTAACAAAGCAGCTGTAATTCAAACTGCAAGATAGACACATTGTCCATTGCAGTTGTTCTGCAAGGCAAGGAAAGCCATATTTGCATCTTTTTTACAGATTGTCACCTGCAAAGGAAACATAAAGACTTAATACAAGGTTATTAAATAGCAAGCAGCTGAGATAACACCAATGCAAAGTGCTGGCAAAGACCAGCATAAATCCATAATATGATAAGTGATGGCAATTATATGATTTTTATTCTGAATCATATATAACCTGTCAAACTGTACCTGTGTGCGCTTTTAAACATGCTGCTCCATGAATAATTTTTTTTCTATTAAGTTCTTTAAATCTTGAATGATCACTGAAGTACCACACCATTCTATTTTTATAGTATATGTGGAATCTTGATCCATAAAGACTCTGGAAAGCAATACACCCTTGCAAGGAGGAAGAAAGATATTTCAGATAACCAAAACGTAACATGGGATGGTTCAATATAGCTTATTTATTAAATATATAGTGCCAGTTGTCAAAATAGCTATTGTGGAATTGTATTAACATCGACTCTATTCAAGGTTAAGCGTTTATAGTAAGTGTTTTATTACAGCAAATACTGCACTATACTCCTTAGGGTCAAATCTGCAGGCATTTAATTTCAGCAATTGCCATAATAGAGGCATTATGATAATGTCGCAGCCTCTTGGGCACACAAAGAGTTTAATGCTATTATGTTTTTCCTTTTCCTCTCTTTTAAAGCTTTTGTCTGTAATCCACACAGTACTTGGAAAAGCAAGGATTTATATCCTTCCTTATTTGAATATTTGGAACTTGATTTCAAAGGTTGAAATGAACAGAATCTAAGAACAAAATAATGGCATATTACAGAAAGTGGAATAATTTTCCGTATGTTTTAGATATTCAGACACAAGGGACTCATCTTTATCAAAAAGACCACATCTATTTTTTCTGAGTCCCACCTTCAAAATTATTGAATGGCAAAATGTTTTATATTTCCCATAGGTAAGCTTAAACTCAGTTATTCTGTCACACTATTTTGTTCATTGATTTATTAACATTATTTTAAAAAACATAATTTAATAAGGTATTATCTTTTATCATATAAGTTAATAGGCATAATTATTGTCAGCAGGTTGCTTACAGTCTAAGATAAAAAATACAATTCTTAAGAATTTGGTATTGCTAGGTAGTCACACATGTAGCTGTGTTAAATCTTTTATTTACCGAAGTTACAGCAAGAGAAATGTGAATATTATTTTCTTTGCTTAGACATTTGGAAAACGCACAGTCTTGCCTAACTCTTACAAATTTCCCTGCTCGTCCAAAAGGATATTATGATTCCTTTTTTTTAATTGTGAATTTCTAGTATCAGTCTAAGCCAGTAGATATATTATGGGTTTCTAATTTGCATTTATTTGTTTATTTGTTAACTGGTTTGCATTTAGAAAGAGTAATTGGATAAAAGTAGTTGACCTGTATTTTTAGTTACCTTTTTTTTTAATGGCTGGAACATTTAAAGTTTAAAGATATGCTCAAAAGGGATATCAGTTATATTTTTTTCAGAAAGTACGTTGGATCACTCTAGTTTCAGAAAAACAGCATCAGAATTTTATCTGTTGATATATTTTTTTAAAGTTTTCCTTAAATTAAGTATTCTAATCAGTTGATTTTTTTAAATGTTTTTTTTTAATTGAGTATTTAGGATTTCTTAAATATTTAGTGGATTAGACTCATGTTTTAAGAAAAAGCATGATAAAGCCAGTAATAGATAGTTAAAAACAAAGTTGATCAAAGTCTTTATTAGATATCAGTAATATTTTTATTATAGTTGGTGGAAGCAGACATTTTTCTACACCTCTTCGTATTGTGTGATTTTTAAACCATGTAAATATCTATAAAGCATAAATTATATTATCTGGGATTATTTATGAGAATTGGCAGACCCAGACTGAGAGAGGCAATTGAGTGGAGATGAGGGAACTAGTAGCCATGGCCAGTTCTGCATCTCTTCAGATATTCTGGGTTTCACTTTAAAAACATAACAGTCAATATAACTTGGAAGTGAGAATTTATTCATTCACTAATTCATCAAATATTTGAGTGTCTCCTACATTCTAGTCTCTGTTCCAGGTACCAGGAAACCATAATAAACAGGAAAGAGAGCAAGGTCCATACTTTCATGAATCTTTAATCAGATCCTGTTAACCTCAGAGCCTTTTTTCGGTTTAAAAGTAGCAACCCCGTGCTTGTGGCTCATCTGACTGCATGGGGATGGCTGGTGAATACAGACAAAATATCTTAGAAGACCGTCTTCAAAAACCCAAAATGAAGTTCACACTTACACGCTGGTGCTTGACCCTCTTCATCTTTATGAATAACAAAATGACTGAAACATTCAGCTACAACTGGAAAAATTGTGGTGAAAAGTGCAGACAGATAAATCAGGGTTTAACAAATGACAACCACTTGGGAAGTGACTTAATCATTCTTGTTGAATTTCATATTTCATTAAATATTCTTATACACAATTTCCTGTTAATTGCTTTAAACAAAACCTCCCTTAAGGAATTATTTCAATTAAGTATAAATGTTCCACAAGAATAGTTCTGACAAAGAATCCCCAGGTAGTTCAAATTCTAATATGCATTGACCGAAGGTAAAGAAAAATAACAATTTTTGTATGTTTTAACATGTTTATTACAGCAGATACAATTCACATCTGACTAGCTGTTTCCTCTTTCACCCCTACCACAACCATGTTCATTGGGCCATTTCCTTATATTTGAGCAATCAATGTACTTTCAGCACACATGCTCAGCAGTACTTTTAAGTCCATTCTTACAGGGTGCAATGGATTTCAATAATTTATACAAACAAGTGGGTTATCCTCAATCACTGCAATTTTATACTACTGTACACAGGAATGAAAAGGTTATAGAAAAGTGCCATAGCAACAGTTCCTTAAGAAAGGAGAGAAAGAGGAGCCTTAAAAAAGTGGATAAAATCAGATCAAGGATCATGGGAAATGGGAGATAGTAAACCACAAAAACAACAAAATAGAGAAGTAACAGATAATGATAAGTGATGCCAGGACATTAAAATGGGAGTGATATGATAATCAGCAACTAGGTAGATTCTGTAAATTAAGTCATCATGAAAAGCCCCTCTGAAGAGGTGACACTTATGCTTATATAACATTTACATGAAGGATCAAGCTGTATTTTAAAGTCTCTGAGGGTGTTCCCAATAAAAAATACCCCCTTGCTATGGTCTGAACGTTTGTGTTCTCCCCAGATTCACATGCTGGAATTCTAAAACCCAATGTGATGGTGTTAGGAGGTGGGGCCATTGGGAGATGATTAGGTCATGATGTGGAGCCCTTATGAATGGAACTAATGCTTTTATAAAAGAGATCCCATAGAGCTCCCTACCCCTTTTGCCAGGCAAGATACAATATGAAGTCTGCATCCTGGGAGAGAGCCCTCACTTTACTATCCAGGCACCTTAATCTTGGACTTCTAGCTTCCAGAACAGTGAGAAATAAATTTGTGTTAGTTATTAAAATTGTGTTAGTTAGTTAGCAACCCAAATGGACAAAGAAGCCTCTTTTATGCTGGTTTCTGAGCAAATTGAAAAATAAAATAGGATCCAATATGGAAAGAGCACCTTTTTCTCATGGAGGCCAGCTTGGAGGATACAGCTTAGTGTTAGTCAAAGTGTGTCAGACTCACAGTCCTAACCTCTGACAGTTTCTTTGGGTAGAAAGGCCTTCCATATACATACAGAGAGAGTCCATGTACAAGTGGACAGGATCACTGTCCAGGGGAAGAAAGGCAGAGTAAAGCAGAGAATGTCCAGCTATTCTTCTGAAATCTAACAATCTGAAAAGAGAAAAAGGCTAGAGAGAGACAAAAAAACATCATAGCAGTGGAGATCACTTCACCTGTAAAGAAACAGGAATGAGGAAAAAAGCAGTCTTGCCTGCTTCCAACATTACACGAATATCTCTGAGAAGGGTGTAGTGACACAAACTGGGAAATGACTTTGGGATGTTCTTGAAATGGAAGGAAGGTCACTAAGAGAAGACCATAGTGCACACGGACAGAATAAAACCAGATGAGGTTGGAAAGTTTGGCAGCAGCAAGATCATGAATGCTTTGTTGGCCAGACTTGTGAATTTGGATTTTTATTTTAAGTGAAACTGGGAGTCACAGGAGGGTTTCAAATAGGCAAGTGATATGTTCTGATTTAAAATTTTAGAAGATCTCCCTAGTTGCTATTTCCAGAATATATTGTTGGGCGGGGGGAGTGTTAAGACAGGAGACCATTGCAGAAATCTAGTTTAGCAGTGTAGTGGTTTGGAAAAGAGTGATAAGAGTGGAGAGGTAGAAAAGTAGATGGATTCTGGATTAGAGTAAATTTGGGAGATGAGGGAAAATGACGAATTAAGTGTAGCGTTAAATTCTTGTTTGGAATAAGTGGATTCCACTTGCTGGGAACACAACTTGTGGAGGAATACTTTTGGTTGTGGGGGAAGGGAATCATGTCTTCTAAGTTGAGAAAGCTATTAGATGTACAGATCCAGATGCCATGAACGTAGTTACACATGTGAGCCAGTATTCTCTGGGAGAGACCAGGGCTGGCGACATAAGACTTAGATATCCTCTGCATATAAATGATATTTAAAGCCATGGGATTGAATAAGGTCATTTCCCAAAGAGTTTATAAATTGATAAGCCTTCCGCCTTCGTAATCTCAGAGGAGAGAAACCTGAGAAAGAGCAGCTGGTAAAGTGGTTGGAGAATCAGTTGTGTGGGATTACAGGTATGAAAGAAGGAAACGTTCAACAAGGAAGCAATTGGCACAATTTTACTTTAACCAGAAAATTATGTGTAAGTGAAACAAAGTAAATGAGCAGACACACACACACACACACACACACACACACACACACACACGATCACTGGGAATAGGGTGAAGAACAAATAAGAGCAGCAGAGGTAGTGTGTGTTTTAAAGATTTGGTATGTGCTTCAACTTCCTACAAATCTACTGGCAAAATTATTTTTTAATTTTGTTGTTGGTACTTAGAATTTGTTTTTATCTTCAGTGGTTTAACAAATGATCTTCAAGTGCCCTAGCCTAACTTTAATTGCAGATCTGTGTCTTGCATGATAGTTAAATATCCTGGAGAAGGATATCATAAACTTCTATTTTGTACCATCTCAGATATTTGTTCTTATTGGCTGCTATGCATTTTGTTGGTCCTCTGTGAATTTTCACTAAATCCTAGATATTATGTATGCAAATTGACGCTATATTATTTACCAAGCCAACATGATTTCACTTAGGACAGTTTTAGTTTGATAAATGAGTTTGTGATTATTCACCAGAAATGCACTATCTTGGTCAACTCCAGAAATTCCCTTCTCTTTGTTTTTCAGTTTTGCACTTACACTTATACTCCTTTATAAATCCAATATTTCAAATCAGATATAGTGATTTATATTTAATAACCCATTCTTATTATTCATATTTATTTTCTCATTCCAAATGAAGTTATAAAACTTTTTATTAGTTGTATACATAACAATATGAATAATAACACATATTCTGAAATTGGCTGTTAGTTTCATTTTCTAATGTTGTGATTCTGATAACTGAAGTATCACAAGTATATTGACAAACTATTCTGTAATACATATAATGCAGAAACTCTCAACCCAATCTGTGCATCAGAATCACCTGTGGAGTTAAAAAAAAAATACAGTAGCTTGGGTTGAGAACCACTGCATTAGGCTATATTGTAGGAGTACCTGCTGAGCTCCCTATATCATAGAAATCTCCTAAAATATTGATTCCAGTCCTCCGCTAGGGAAAGGCATGGGGCAGAAGCATAAAAACTTTGCACTAGCCCTAAAAAGGAAAACAGACATCAGTAACGTGACCTCAAATGGTTGAGAGCAAGAGAAAAATGTTGATGGATTAGAACAATATTGTTCTTCTATCCTGTGAGATGTCAAGGTTCAGAAGGATCATTGACCAGGTTCGGTGTCAATTTAGAGACATCTAGAGATGTAGTGCCATGGCTATCAGAATCTGTACCTTAGATCTGTTTTAGTAGTTCTTGGTCATAAGACCTCTTAGTGTTCTTGTCTCTACTTCATTCTGCAATCAAAAGACATTTTGTTTTTCACTTAAAAAAGAATAACACAATAATTTACATTTATTGTACAAAAAAGATATTATTAATAATAATAATCTGGCAACCAGAAATAACAACTTTCATATTATTCTCATGTTGAATAGCCTTTCAGACTTTTCTCTATAGGTAGTAGAATATGGTATAAGGCAAGTATATTTTCTGGTTACAAGCACAGACTCTGGAGGCTGATTGACTATCTTCAAATCCTTGCCTTGTCATTTACTAGCTTTGACTTTTGGCAAGTTACTTACTTTCCTTATTCTTCTGTATTAATATATGTAAGGTACTCAGTAGAGTGCCTTGCAGGTAGCAAGCTCTCTGTAGGTGTTAACTATATTATTGTATATGTAAAAAGTATACGATTAACAAAGATTGGATAAAGCCACTTTTAGCCATTTTAAAAATGATTGCAGATTTCAGTGAATATTTATTCATCTCTAGATTAAGCAGTGATTTATTTAGCACCACCTATGTGCCACACACTATACATCTAACTTAACTTCTTTAATAGTATTCTATTGTATAGATTGCACTGCATTTTATTTAATCAACTCCCTAGCAGTAGATATTAGAAATTTTTTCAATTTTTAAAAATATTATAAATAAGACCATAGTCCTAGTAGCTAATTATGTACACACTTACGTGATGCTTTTCTGGAAATATCTGGGTCAAAGGATATGCAGATTTCAAAGGCTTTTGTTATTTACTGACAAATTACCATTCAGGAAGATTGTGCCATTTATGGCCACACCATAATAATTGAGAATTGAAGGCAAGAGTCTTGAGCAAATGTAGTTGACTGAGCCATAGGTAGTTTCAGAAGGATAACTTGGGCTTTTCAAAACCAAGATGTGGCATTAGAGAGGTAGAAAGAGCCAATGAAAAGCAGACAACAAATCAAAACACTTTCGAAAAGTATCGTTACTGAATTAATCATTTTGGTAAACTTGCAGCAACTAGAATACCAGGTTATTAAATATGAGGGCCCAAGATGTTTTTTTTTTTTTTTTAACCCTCCTTGGTACTGCCTGTTAGGGTCTTTTTTTTGATAAGCATTCATCTACATACTTGAAAATGCCACAAATGAAAAATCTTGTTATTTCTTTCACTTAGAGGTCATGGCATTATTTGCGTCAAGGGGCCAAAACATCTTGTTGTTTTGGGTTGTTGATAGATATTCCCACTATGCCCAAGAGAGTGGCGTTTAAAAAAACATAAAGAGGTAAAGCAAAGTTCTTTTCTTGGAAACCAGGCTTATTTTCTAAATCTCCCTACTGTCTACAAGAGTGATCCTATCTGCCTCTCCCTTTGTGGTCCTTCTCAATTGATTAACCCAAACCATAGTTTTGTTTTCGCCCCATGGATATATGCAAATATTTTAAACAGCTGTCTTGAAAATCAACCCTACTTGATCCTTCTTATCTTATGTTGCATATGAAAAGACAATGCAGTTAATTCACTGTTTACTCTAAGTTGTAGTTACAACTCCACCTTTAAATTTGGTATTGAAAATAACAATATTTAGCATCTATTCGATAGATAAGATTTTAAAAGATATTGTATAAGGCTTTTCTTGCTTGGATTTTTAAAAATTGCAACTAAATTACAAATTTGGTATAAAAATAAATTATCCAAATGTTTTAAAGGTCATTTTGAAAAGAAAATTAAGTTTTATATTTTATTCATTGTATCCATCTCATCAGTATTAGGTATACAAAAAAGGAGTTGAGGCTTATTGAATGCCAATAAAACAAAACCCACAGTTACATAAGTGAACAGAGGAGTAACTAAATTCCTTTCAATAGAATAATGTAATTATTAAGTTATGAAGTTGTGTATTTAATCTTCTGGATTCTAATTCCAATACCACTATTTCCTTGGACAAGCTATATAACCTCTCTAAACCTTAATGCCATCATCAGTAAAATGGGCACAGTAACAGTACTCATCTCATAGTTCTTTTGTTTGTTGTTGGTGGTGGTGGTGTGATGAAGATGAATTGAGATAATGCATGGAAACATTTAGCACTGTTTGATAGGAAATAGGTATTCAGTAAGTGCTAGCTATAGTTATGTCAGTGAAAATCAAGGAAAACATTTAAAAACAGTTTTCCATTAGTATCACGTTTCCTTTCTCCACAGTTGCTGGTACGGAATCCAGAGAGGTGAACAGATTTCCCCTTCCTAGTAATACAGCCACAGCAACAGCAACAGCAGCTGTGACTGAGGAGAAAAGAGAACTAACATCTCTCCAAGAGGGGACCCTCTGATTCAACAGACATTATTCATTTTCTGAAGGCTGTGAAGGATATTGATAGACTAAAAACCTTGGCTCATCCTCTGGGGATAGACAATGTGAAAGATACCCAATAATAATTGTTCTCGTTAATCTTGAGATAGGCAAGTCTCTTTGAGCCTTCCAGTGGTCTTCTGAGAATAGGACCACAAACTATATTCTTTTTCAACCTGGCTCTTTGTGTGTATTTCTGGTCACTAAGAGGGAGAAGGGTGAATCGGGCATTGTGTTTGGATTAGCTGGACAAATAGAAAAGCGTAACCCATGACAGATAAAATCACAACAAACTGCAAAATATTTCTCAACTCATGGTTCTATAGTAGTGTTAGTTTGAGCATTCAGTATAACTGTCTGCTAAAGCATAGTGAGTTCAGAAGACATCTCGATGGTCTCAGGTGAAGGACAACTTGTCACTTGAAGTTGGTGGCATACCAGATGGATGGAGCATGGAAATGGAAATTTCCCATCATGTTTATGACAAGGCACCTGGTCCTTGGCTCAGTTAAATGGAAAAAGACAGAGTGCAAAGTTCACCTTGCATACCTACAGACCTTTGGAGAATTTTGGTTACTATCTCAGAATTTGCTGTAATATGACACATTTTATACTTTTTTCCTTCTCTTTCAGAAAGTTCAGTCTTTTAATAGTCATGAGTTTCAAATTCTCATGTAAGAATGAAATGTTAGCACAGGATATACAAACATCTTCAAAGATTACTTTTCTTTTTTAAATTTTATTTCTATTTTTATACAGCAGGTACTTATTAGTTATCCATTTTATACATATTAGTGTATATAGGTCAATCCCAATCTCCCAATTCATCACACCACCACCACCACCACCCACCGCTTTCCCCCCTTGGTGTCCATACGTTTATTTTCTACATCTGTGTCTCAATTACAGCCCTGCAAACTGGTTCATCTGTACCATTTTTCTAGGTTTCACATATATGCATTAATATACGATATTTGTTTTTCTCTTTCTGACTTACTTCACTCTGTATGACAGTCTCTAGATTCATCCACATCTCTACAAATGACCCAATTTCGTTCCTTTTTATGGCTGAGTAATATTCCATTGTATGTATGTACCACATCTTCTTTATTCATTCATCTGTCGATGGGCATTTAGGTTGCTTCCATTTCCTGGCTACTGTAAATAGTGCTGCAATAAACACTGGGGTGCATGTGTGTTTTTGAATTATGGTTTTCTCTGGGTATATGCCCAATAGTGGGATTGCTGGGTCATATGGTACTTCTATTTTTAGTTTTTTAAGGAACCTTCATACTGTTCTCCACAGTGGCTGTATCAATTTACATTCCCACCAACAGTGCAAGAGGGTTCTCTTTTCTCCACACCCTCTCCAGCATTTGTTGTTTGTAGATTTTCTGATGATGCCCATTCTAACTGGTGTGAGGTGATACCTCATTGTAGTTTTGATTTGCATTTCTCTAATAATTAGTGATGTTGAGCATATTTTCATGTGCTTTTGGCCATGTGTATGTCTTCTTTGGAGAAATGTCCATTTAGGGCTTCTGCCCATTATTGGATGGGGTTGTTTGTTTTTTTAATATGGAGCTGCATGAGCTGTTTATATATTTTGGAGATTAATCCTTTGTCCGTTGATTCATTTGCAAATATTTTCTCCCATTTTGAGGGTTGTCTTTTCCTTTTGTTTATGGTTTCTTTTGCTGTGCAAAAGCTTTTAAGTTTCATTAAGTCCCATTTATTTATTTATGTTTTTATTGCCATTACTCTAGGAGGTGGATCAAAACATATCTTGTTGTGATTTATGTCAGAGAGTGTTCTTGCTATGTTTTCCTCTAAGAGTTTTATAGTGTCCGGTCTTACATTTAGGTCTCGAATACAGTTTGAGCTTCTATTTGTGTATGGTGTTAGGGAGTGTTCTAATTTCATTCTTTTACATGTAGCTGTCCAGTTTTCCCAGCACCACTTATTGAAGAGACTGTCTTTTCTCCATTGTATATCCTTGCCTCCTTTGTCATAGATTATTTGACCATAGGTGTGTGGGTTTATCTCTGGGCTTTCTATCCTGTTGCATAGACCTATATTTCTGTTTTTGTGCCAGTACCATATTGTCTTGATTACTGTAGCTTTGTAGTATAGTCTGAGGTCAGGGAGTCTGACTCCTGCAGCTCCGTTATTTCCCCTTAAGACTGCTTTGGCTATTTGGGGTCTTTTGTGTATCCATACAGATTTTAAGATTTTTTGTTCTAGTTCTGTAAAACTGACATTGGTAATTTGATAGGGATTGCATTGAATCTGTAGATTGCTTTGGGTAGTATAGTCATTTTCACATATTGATTGTTCCAGTCCAAGAACATGGTATGTCTCTCCATCTGTTTGTATTATCTTTAATTTCTTTCATCAGTGTCTTATAGTTTTCTGCATACAGGTCTTTTGTCTCCCTGGGTAGGTTTATTCTTAGATATTTTATTCTTTTTGTTGCAATGGTAAATGGGAGTGTTTCCTTAATTTCTCTTTCAGATATTTCATCATTAGTGTATAGGAATGCAAGAGATTTCTGTGCATTAATTTTGTATCCTGCAACTTTACCAAATTCATTGATTAGCTCTAGTAGTTTTCTGGTGGCATCTTCAGGATTCTGTATGTATAGTACCATGTCATCTCTGAACAGTGACAGTTTTATTTCTTCTTTTCCAATTTGAATTCCTTTTATTTCTTTTTCTTCTCTGATTGCCATTGTAGGACTTCCAAAACAATGTTGAATAATAGTGGTGAGAATGGACATCATTGTCTTTTTCCTGATCTTAGAGGAAATGCTTTCAGTTTTTCACCATTGAGAATGATGTTTGCTGTGGGTTTGTCGTATATGGCCTTTATTATGTTGAGGTAGTTTCCCTCTATGCCCCCTTTCTGGACAGTTTTTATCATAAATGGGTGTTGAATTTTGTCAAAAGGGTTTTCTGCATCTATTGAGATGATCATATGGTTTTTCTTCTGCAATTTGTTCATATGGTGTATCACATTGATTGATTTGCATATATTGAAGAATCCTTGCATCCCTGGGATAAATCCCACTTGATCATGGTGTATGATCCTTTTAATGTGTTGTTCAATTCTGTTTGTTAGTATTTTGTTGAGGATTTTTACATCTATATTCATCAGTGATATTGGTCTGTAATTTTCTTTTTTTGTAGTATCTATGTCTGGTTTTGGTATCAGGGTGTTGGTGGCCTCATAGAATGAGTTTGGGAGTATTCCTTCCTCTGCAATTTTTTGGGAGAGTTTGAGAAGGATGGGTGTTAGCTCTTCTCTAAATGTTTAATAGAATTCACCTGTGAAGCCATCTGGTCCTGGACTTTTGTTTGTTGGCAGATTTTTAATCACTGTTTCGATTTCATTACTTGTGATTGGTCTGTTCATATTTTCTATTTCTTCCTCTTTCAGTCTTGGAAGGTTATACCTTTCTAAGCATTTGTCCATTTCTTCCAGGTTGTCCATTTTATTGGCATAGAGTTGCTTGTAGTAGTCTCTTAGGATGCTTTGTATTTCTGTGGTGTCTGTTGTAACTTCTCCTTTTTCATTTCTAATTTTATTGATTTGAATCCTCTCCCTCTTTTTCTTGATGAGTCTGGCTAATGGTTTATCAATTTTGTTTATCTTCTCAAAGAACCAGCTTTTAGTTTTATTGATCTTTGCTATTGTTTTCTTTGTTTCAGTTTCATTTATTTCTGCTCTAATGTTTATGATTTCTTTCCTTATGCTACCTTTCGGTTTGTTCTTCTTTCTCTAGTTCCTTTAGGTGTAAGGTTAGATTGTTTATTTGGGATTTTTCTTGTTTCTTGAGGTAGGCTTGTATTGCTATAAACTTCCCTCTTAGAACTGCTTTTGCTGCATTCCATAGGTTTTGGATTGTCGTGTTTTCATTGTCATTTGTCTGTAGGTAATTTTTGAATTCCTCTTTGATTTCTTCAGTGATCTCTTAGTTATTTAGTAACGTATTGTTTAGCCTCCATGTGTTTGTGTTTTTTACATTTTTTTCCCTATAATTGATTCCTAATCTCATTGCGTTGGGGTCAGAAAAGATGCTTGATATGATTTCAATTTTCTTAAATTAACTGAGGCTTGATTTGTAACCCAAGATATGATCTATCCTGGAGAATGTTCCGGGCACATTTGAGAAGAAAGTGTAATCTGCTGTTTTTGAATGGAGTGTCCTATAATTATCAATTAAATCTATCTGGTCTATTGTGTTATTTAAATCTTGTGTTTCCTTATTCAATTTCTGTTTGGATTATCTGTCCATTGGTGTAAGTGAGGTGTTAACTGATACTGTCCCCCAGTATTATTGTGTTTCTCTCGATTTCCTCTTTTATAGCTGTTAGCAGTTGCCTTATGTATTAAGGTGCTCCTTTGTTGGGTACATATATATTTATAAGTGTTATATCTTCTTCTTGGATTTATCCCTTGATTATTGTGTAGTTTCCCTCCTTGTCTCTTTTAACATTCTTTATTTTAAAGTCTATTTTATCTGAAATGAGTATTGCTACTCCAGATTTCTTTTGATTTCCAGTTGCATGGAATATTTTTTTCCATCCCCTCACTTTGAGTCTATATGTGTCCCTAGGTCTGAAGTGGGTCTCTTGTAGGCAGCATATATATGGGTATTGTTTTTGTGTATATTCAGCAAGCCTGTGTCTTTTTGTTGGAGCATTTAATCCATTCATATTTAAGGTAATTATCGATATGTATATTCCTGTGACCATTTTCTTAATTGTTTTGGGTTTGTTTTTGTAGATCCTTTTCTTCTCTTGTGTTTCCCACTTAGTGAGGTTCCTTTAGCATTTGTTGTAGATATGGTCTGGTGGTGCTGAATTCTCTTAGCTTTTACTTGTCTGTAAAGCTTTTGATTTCTCCATCAAATCTGAATGAGATCCTTGCCAGGTAGAGTAATCTTCGTTGTAGGTTTTTCCCTTTCATCAATTTATATGTCATTCCACTCCCTTCTGGCTTGTAGAGTCTCTGCTGAGAAATCAGCTGTTAACCTTATGGGAGTTCCCTTGTATGTTATTTGTCAATTTTCCCTTGCTGCTTTCAATATGTTTTCTTTGCCCTTAATTTTTGCCAACTTGATTACTATTTGTCTAGGCATGTTTCTCTTTGTGTTTATCCTGTATGGGTCTCTCTCCGTTGCCTGGACTTGGGTGGCTATTTCCTTTCCCACATTAGGGAAGTGTTTGACTAATCTCTTCAAATATTTTCCCAGGTCCCTTCTCTCTCTCTTCTCCATCTGGGACCCCTATAATGGGAATGTTGTTGTGTTTAGTGTTGTCCAGAGGTCTCTTAGGCTGTCTTCATTTCTTTGTATTCTTTTTTCTTTTCCATAGCAGTGAATTCCACCAATCTGTCTTCCAGGTCACTTATCCATTCTTCTGCCTCAGTTGTTCTGCTTTTGATTCCTTCTAGTGTATTTTTCATTTCAGTTATTTTATTGTTCATCTGTGATTTTTTTGTTCTTTAATTCTTCTAGTTCTTTGTTAAACATTTCTTGCATCTTCTCGATCTTTGTCTCCATTCTTTTTCTGAGGTCCTGTATCATCTTCACTACCATGATTCTGAATCCTTTTCTAGAAGGTTGCCTATCTCCATTTCATTTGGTTGTTTTTTGGGGGTTTTATATTGTTCCTTCATCTGTTACATAGCCCTCTGCTATTTCATCTTTCCTACTTTTCTGTGAATGTCGTTTTTATTCCACAGGCTGCAGGATTGTAATTCTTCTTTCTTCTGCTGTCTGCCCTCTGGTGGATTAGGCTATCTAAGAGGCTTGTGCAAGTTTCCTGATGGGAGGGACTGGTAGTGGGTAGAGCTGGATTTTGCTCAGGTCGACAGAGCTCAGTAAAACTTCAATCTGCTTGTCTGCTGATGGGTGGGGCTGGTTTCCCTTCCAGTTGGTTGTTTGGCCTGAGGTGACCCAAAACTGGAGCCTACCCAGGCTCTTTGGCGGGGCTAATGGTGGACTCTGGGAGGACTCACACCAAGGAATACTTCCCAAAGCTTCTGCTGCCAGTGTCCTTGTCCTCACAGTGAGACACAGCCACCCCCTGCCTCTTCAGGAGACCCTCCAACACTAGCAGGTAGGTCTGGTTCAGTCTGCCCGGGGGTCACTCTTCCTTCCCCTGGATCCCAATGCACACACTACTTTGTATGTGCCCTCCAAGAGTGGAGTCTCTGTTTCCCCCAGTCCTGCCGAAGTCCTGCAATCAAATCCCGCTAGCCTTCAAAGTCTGACTCTCTAGGAATTCCTCCTCCCATTGCTGGACACCCAGGTTGGGAAGCCTGACTTGGGGCTCAGAACGTTCACTCCAGTGGGTGGACTTCTGTGGTATAAGTGTTCTCCAGTTTGTGAGTCACCCACCCAGCAGTTATGAGATTTGAGTTTATTGGGATTGCGCCCCTCCTACTATCTCATTTTGACTTCTCCTTTGTCTTTGGATGTGGATTATCTTTTTTGGTGTGTTTCAATGTCTTCCTCCTGATGACTGACTGTTCAGTAGTCAGTTGTGATTCTGGTGCTCTCGCAAGAGGGAGTGAGAGCATGTCCTTCTTGTCCACCATGTTGAACCAATCTCCCCAAAGATTACTTTTTTAGTTTTTTGTTTCTTTAGCTGGTTAGCTGGTTTATGAGTGTTGATACTTTGCATTTTTGTTTTTTGCTGTTTTTGTTTCTGTTTTGTTTCTCTTGGCCAAAATACCTGATCAGAGTTAAGTCTGTGTACTTTTCAACATTAAAAATTTTTATTCTCTTGGCTGAAATCATTGTAAACATTTTACTACTGCTCTAATAATACTCTTAAGAAAAGAGAGATACCTGTGTGAGCTTGTTTTTTAAAAAATGAGTTTTCAGTATAAAATTGCTATAATAGTGAGTCATGTCCAAATCTTCATTATGAAAATTGCTTGATTAAGAGATGTTATTCAGCAATTTATTATGAAGAAATCTGGCTTGGAGATTTATAAGATGTCTTACAGATTAATGGAGTTTTTATTTTGGAATGGAGTGTTTCTTTTTTAAAAGTGGGGTAGTGGGCAATATTTTTAGGCCATCCTGGGGAAGCAATACCTGAGAAAGTAATTAGAATCAGTAGTTGGGCAAGGATTGGAATCA